>NC_055973.1:12162359-12259859 GCF_018492685.1 Alosa sapidissima | reverse complement strand
CAATTACTGCACTCGCATAATGTCTCAATGTTGAAGTGATTACGAGAATAAACAGGGTGTTTGTGTGGCTGCATTAGCGTGAAATAGTGTGAATCTGGTGGTAAGTATGACAGTGTGGGAAAGGCAGAAAGAGAATCACGAGTACTGTTGATCATTAGAGATGAGAAGATGACACGAGTTTCAGGGCCCCTCCCACACACACACACACCAAATCTTCAAAGTGTGACACTGAATGTGACCTCCATCCCGGCACAGAAGACAAGACAAGCATCCATTAGGTCTCATTTTCATGTGTGTAATCCCATTCCTAATATGTTCCCCCTGACTAAGTTCACTTAACAACGTGGCTATTGGTTTAAATGTGCTTAGTAGTGAATGTAAATCCAAGCACATTGTCAGTTATGGCATGGCAAACCATGTAACAATATTACATTTTATTCCCTGTTGCCTTGACAGTGTATTAATGTGCTTAACTGAGCACACGTCAGATTAGCTTTAAATCCCCACCAAGTAACAGAGCGGGGGTCTGTGGCAGACGTCTGATGGTGAGAACACACACACACACGTCTGGGAGCAAAAGCATGCTCACACACACACACGTCTGGGAGCACGGCAAATGCATGCTCACACACACACACACACACACACACGCCAACACTGCTACAGTGCTTCATATATGTAGCACATGCTACAAAAAAAAATCTGTTTGTGCTAGGAATGATTTACCAGCTTAGCACCAATGACCTTACTGAAAATGTTTTCTAGAGTGTAGCCTACAGATGAGGGGTTTGTAACTACATACCAATGCTAGAGATTTTGGGCATTGTGCTACAAAACTATCAACATCTGAAGCACCAGTGCTATGAGCAAAAAAGTGAACGTACAGCTCTGCATAGATAGATAGATAGATAAAAAGATAGATAGATAGATATCATTTCGATTGTAATGTTATCACTTTGATAACATTACAAATTCATTATTTTCTGCAGGCTTCAATGCAGAATCAATCTGATTACAATAGTGACTTGTAATCACTCTATGATGCTGTATGCACCCCTCACACAGCACTCTGAGCACCGGTCCTCATCCACCACAGACAATTTCAGCTCAATACTCAAGAGAGAAGAAAAGAGGATTTAGGCAGGTCAAGGCCAGACCCCCACCCCAACAGCAGGGCACCAGGAGGCTTTAGACGGGGAGGGCCTCCAAGATGAGCAAGCGTCAGCCTTCAGGAAGGCACTTAGTCACATACACACAACCATAGGTACGCAAGCACACATGCTGCATAGGACCTTGTTAATAAGCACTGACACCACCATCTCCTGAATGAAAAGCAACCCAGAAGGAGAGTGGAAAAGCTGCACGTGAAAAAATAAAACGTCCAGTAATCACCCCAAAGCAGTTAAGCTCTGGTCAGTTCAGCAACAGAGCAGTGCAGTAGCCTCATCCACCAGCAGAGGGGGCAAGAGCACAGCCACAGGAGGAAGAGGCTGATGCCAGGAGGAAGAGGCTGATGCCACAAGCTCACAGCCCCACAAGAGTGCTGCGGCTGCCAGGCAACAAAAGCAAGGGATGAAGAGAGGTGATGAGATGGAGGTGTGGGAGGGGGATGCTTACCTCTTTCTGAGCGATGCCCATCTTGTCTCGCCAGTGCATGAGCACGATGTCGGTCTTCTCCTTGGCAAACTTCTCCACCTCTTTGGCAGCTTTGCCAGCTATCCGCTGCCACTCGGGCACCTTGTTGCGCCCGTACTGATCCTGTGGATGACAAGAGGGCACCCATAAGAGTGCAGGTTCAGACAGACATAGACCATGGTTTAGCTACTGATATATTTTTAGCAACGCAACACCCAGTTCACGCAGTCAAATGAAGTGGCTACCGTGGCTATTTTGACGTTATCACGGATGTGCATGCGATCGACATCCTTCTCTGGGACGGGGTCTGCGCTGTCCAAATAGGCCAGTAAACCTGTGGGCTAAACGCCAGAGTGGGAGAGATTAAGGAGGAGATGAAAGCGATAGAGACAGAGGGAGAGGGAGAGGGAGAGAGAGAGAGAGAGAGAGAAAGAGAGAGATGAATAGGAACTTAATTATTAAAGAGGAGAGAACAAAGAATAGAACACTTCAACCACTTAGGTGGCACATGACTATTTGGGGAAAAGTAAGAAGCTCTTTAACTCTGCCTCTAGCCAGCCCTCTGTCTCTCTCTCATGGACACAAGGCAGAGCAGCCTGGCAGAGACGGAGGAGAGAACCAGAGCGTGCCCTTAGAGCAGCACTCCCACCGCAACCTCGGGCCAGCCAGCAGACGACACATGCTTCTCATTTAGATTTGCACACACTGCCAGCCAACAGGGCTGGGAGAGGAGAGAGGACAGGAGAGGACAGGAAAGGAGGAGAGAGGACAGGAGAGGACAGGAGACTCCCGGCGGCACAATCAGGCCAATGACTGGGGGGAGGAGGCCGTTCTGGAGCCTTACCAGGATCCGCTTCAGGAGGTTCAAGGCCGTGGGATTTTCCGCTGTCCACAGGCCAACCAGATGACGACTCAATTGCCTGCATTACAGAAAGATGGCGATGAGTCTGTGCAAAACTCAAGTAGTAGTGTTATTAAACTCTGGTACATGTCATTTGAGTTCATGGATTTTTATTGAAACCCTTCCCATTCCTTCCACATGAATTAGTGCTCTCAAACTTTACAATGAATGTTTTTGACAAATAAAACAATTTGCGCAACAAACAGTTTAACTCTGTACTCTCTGGGTTCACCAATCTGTGTGTGCGTGCGTGTGTGTGTGTGTGTTCTCGTACCTGTTGGTGAGCATCCTCTGGTCTGAGCTGATGGTGAACATGGCTGTGTGCAGGTGGCGGGGCAGAGCTCCCTCACTCAGGGCCAGCTCCTGCATCTTAGTGGCGATTTCCTTATCTCCTTCCTGCAACACACACATGCATCTTCTAACCCACTCATTCAGCCACATGAAATCTTCCAGAATCTTCTAAGTGTTCTCCCACAAGGTCAAATAGAAACACTGGGATTTGCCATTTCCGGCTGAGTCACGGTGAGGATGTACCTGTAGTTTTTCTTCTCTGGGAGTATTCCCATCTACAATATTACAAAGCTTATACAATTCCTTACAGGCTGTGACGCTGCTTCAAGCAGTCTTTCTTGAGTCTATTTTGAGTTGATTTAGCCTAATATTTGGTTCACCTTCAAATCAACAAAGAAGGCTATAAATTCTGGACTGAGCTACCATATTTACCCAAACTCCCATGCAGGCCTGATAAAATAAGCACGTCCTGTTTTGTACATGGAGGTGTAGTGTAGACTCACCTCAATAATGGCCTTCATGACCAGGCCTGCTCCCTTTACAATAGCCATGGAAGGGTGCTGGAGCAAAACAAACAGATGTCACTGCATGCACTCATCACTTGACCACAAATAGCATTCAAGAAGGTCGCCACAGAACGAGTTCTCATTCAGAACAGCCCCTCAGGTGTCACCACCTGGTCAACAGGTGACAAAATATGAGCAAGCACACAGACACTCTCCTATAACCTCCCCTCCCCTAGCAAACAAACACACAGACAAACCCACACGAACACACACACACACACACACACACACACCTGGAATAGTTTGAAGAGGGTGCGTCCGTTCGAGGCCACCATCTCCAGCAGCATGTCAAACTGCTGACCCTCGGTGGTCTCACTGTACGGCGCACACAGGGCAAAGGTCAGGAAGTCCAGCAGGGAACTGATGACCAGTGCACCTGTACCTTGATCCTGAGAGAGAAAGAGCAAGAGTGAGTGAGAGAGAGAGAGAATAATGGACAGAGATAGCAAAAATAAGTGTGCAACAAGTTGTTAAATAGACCATGGTTTAACAAGTTTAAAAGATAAAAACAAACTTACAGGTCATGGAAATGAACTAACAAGCCAACATGTGCATTGAACAGCTACAGTGCAAACTACAATGGAGTCTTTCTCATGACTTATTTTCCCACTGCCTGCCCACTCACCACATTGCTGATAAACTTCTCCAGCAGATTTTCCAGAAACTTCTTGGAGGAGAGTAGGGAGGCTTTGTTCAGTTGCTCTTGTCTGAGGTCATAGTCATCATGCATGGGCTGCAAGAGCATCAGACACCACTCATGTCAGAGTGTGTGGTGGAGATGGGGGTTGGCTGGTAGGATGATTGGGAGATTTGTGTGTGTATTGGGGTTAATCTTTGGGCTTTACTTACACACATAAGTGCACACAGCATGTCAATGGCAGCATGGGTTACGCCGTTGTGGTTTCTTTTCAAGGCCTTTACGGTCTTCACTCCAAGCTTTTCACGAAATCTGTCACAGACACACACACACACACACACACAAACACATATAATAATAAGATAATACACCATTATATCACACGAATGGAGCATCAAATGTGTTTAATAACATTTAATAACCCCCCACACACACATGCACACAAGCACAGAAAAAGGAGGCACAACTCTGCTTCCTTTCACATACGTGAGCTCACTGTAGACAGAGAGAATGTCAGAGAGCCCACTGAGACTGACACACACACACACACACACACAGTATCTGTATGGTCTCTGCTGCCTATGTACAAATATCAAGTGAAATGAGGGGACTGAGGTCTTGACAGGAGAGAGACTTTCACTCTCTAGTTGGGACTGGGAATCGCTCTTCATACAGCTCAGTGTGCCTGAGGACATGAGGGATGAAGAGAGACGAGGAAGAGGAGGAGGAGGAGGAGGAGAGAAAGATACGGAGGGATGGAGTGGCATATCTGAAGAGGAGCGGAGAAAAAAGTGCAAAGCAAGAACAAGGAGACAGTCATGGACAGAGATGGATGAGATATCTCCAAATTTGCATGTGCAATGGATATTAACGGATAAAAAATTGAATGATAAATGAGAAACCAGGAAAAGAAAACAGGACAGAGAGAGACAGACGGTTCCTAATTTACTGATTGAGATAATTACAGACTGACAAATGTCAGATTGGAGCAATGGAGACAGATAGAGAAGACCCAGGGAAAGATTGAGAAAGAGAGAGAGAGCGAAAGAGCGAGAGAAAGAAAGAAAGAGAGAGAGAGAGAGACGGGCAGACAGACAGAGACAGACAGACAGACAGACAGACACACTGAGACGCATGAGCTCATATTTACGTTCGAAGCTCCGGCCCAGCCATCTGACCAGACCTTGGAATGACAGAGTAGTCCGTTACAAGCCAAGACACAGCAGCACCAGCACACACATACACACGCACACACACACACACACACATAGCAGGAAGACAGAATGTAGAGTGTGTCGAGGAAAAAGTGAAAAGACATGAATAAGAAATTGAATGTAAAAGAACGTAGAGAGAAAAAGGAATACAAAGTGCAAACAGCGAGGAGTGCAAGACTGCAACAAAAACACACAGAAACAAAAGAGGTTGAGAAGAGTTCTGGAGAGGCCATGGCGTGTGAAGTGCATATTGGGGAGAGGACAGGAGCACTGAGGAGAGGAGTGGTCAGGGTGAGGGGCCTTACCGGGGCAGCTGGGTGAAGGCCTGGAAGCCAGCTTTGGAGGCCACCAGCCGGCGCAGGGCCTGGAACTGGCTCTCCAGGTCAGCGTTGGGCCCGGTCATCTCGGCCTCCTGGGACAGCAGCGCCAGGATGGCATTGTTGATGAGCTTCTCCTTGTTCTCAGAAAACAGACCCTGGAGCCCAGCAGCAAGAGGGGAGGGGAGAGGAGAGGAGAGGAGAATTTATTAAGGGCTAATTCATTATTATTGATCACAGAAAACATTAGAATTCAGTTACAAACCTACAGCTGCAGTACTATGCCATCAGCAGAGAACCAGGAACTTGTACATCCATTAAAACATTGCTTCAGCATATCTCACACACACACACACACACACACACACTTACATCTTGGGTGACGGCGTGAAGCACCCCACTGTAGGAGATGTTGGCGTTGAATCTGAACACAGCGTCACTGAAGTTCCCATCTGAGGATGACACAGCATGTTAGATCAGCCAGGGCCACATCATGTCTTCACTCATGCTGAATCATTCTATTGCCAGTTACTTACTTACTTATTCAGTCTGACTGCATGCACTCTCTTTCTTTCTCTCTCTATGTCTCTCTCTCGGTCTCTCTCTCTCTCTCTGTGCATTTGTCTCCTCACATGTAACACATGACTGGAGCCAATGCCACACATCAGCACTCTCTCAAACACACATAACATAACACACAGCTTTGGCTGAAGGAATCTGTCCCACTAGACCTCTATCAGATGATCACAATAGGGGCGACAAACCCCTGAAAGAGGGGAGAGAAACCCCTCAAACCATCAAAAGAAACATGGCAACTCGATAGGTAGCTTACGGCATGATGATGTGTTTTAGACGCAGGCTCAGCTCAGCCCAGAAACATTGCTCTGTGTAGCATCAGCTTTAGTGTATAAAATACTTTAGTCCTATTTGATTTAAAAGTACAGCTATTTGAAATGAAGAGGATTAGACCTAGTGTCATTTATTCAGTGTGCGGACCATGCGGGTGTGTTAAGGCAGGTGCTTATGTGAGACGGACGGAGCTGTGGTCAGTGTCCCAGTCTGTGGAGGATGGGCTGGTCACTCACTGGGTGGGGCGGCCAGAAACTTGAGGTGCAGGCTCTCCACCTCCTCGTCCACGGGCATGCTGAGCAGGCCCCAGCGCTGCCCTCGCTGGGTGGGCGCCATCTTCACACACACGTCCCGGTTCCCCGACGCACGCACCCCATCCAGCAGGCTCGCCAGCAGAGAGTCTCTGCATGGGACAGAGAGAGGAGAGAGGGATGGACAGGAAGAGAAGAGAGCGGAGGAGGTGAAGGAAGAGAATTAGAAACGGAATATATATATATATATATATATATATATATATATATATATAAAAATAACAGACAGACAGGAGACATACAAGAAAAGAAAATACAAGAAAACAGGAACAAAAAGGGAGTGTGTGGTGTGTGTGTGTGGTGTGTGGGTGTGTGTGTGTGTGTGTATACCTTTCTGTGGAGCTGTATTTGCGGATCTGTCCTCTGATGAACTCCACGGTAAACACTTGAGGGTTGTCTTGGTCGCAGATCAGCGCAAACACCTGCGGACACGTCACAATCCCAGCAGTGAGAACAATCCAGAAACACATCATGTTAACAGCATAATGTATTTCATTATGTCCTTAGTAGTACTATCCTTTCTTTATTCTAACATCTCAAAGATGATCAGGAGAGCATATTTGCTATAGCATTAGCATCTATGACTACCAACGTTTATGGTAAGAATGTTGTTTAGAATTATAAAAACAAATATAAACAAAGTATATAAACAAATTGTCGGCTCGGTCATTGAAGTTACAGATGGTCATTCGGTAGTCATCCAACACACCTCTTCAAAGGGCTTGATGGTGACAATGTTGTAAGAGGCAGGGTCTCTTTCAACAAGGCATGTCTCTGTGAGGGCCAGGATCCTCCTTATAGGTTCCTAAGAGGGACAAACAGAGCGGACGCCATCAGCACTAATGAAAACAGGCAGAGTCAAAACACTGCACAAAAACAGCAAACCAGGACAAGAGTCACAGACTTGACAGCAGAGGTCAGCGACAGACGAAAGTAGATTGGGGGAGGGGGGGGGGGGGGCGCAGAGACACAAAGAGAGACAGAGAGATAGAGTGTGACAGGAGAAGATTGTTGCAGAAAAACAGGGAATGCAGACATGTATGAAGAACAAATGGTGAGAAGATAAAGGAAAGCCACACGTTTTCTAGAACATATAATTACTTAAGTACTCAACAATGCCAGTAGCTATCTGACCAAAACATGAGGACTGGTGATGGGAGGAGAAGAAAGAGTAAAGCCTGTTTCTCTATCCCTCCTCTTACCGAGTGTCGAGGGGAGACCTTCTGCACCACGAACTCGGCCAGCGAGGTGATGCACTCGTCCGAGCCGTACTTGCCGAGGCGCTCGACGGCGAAGCCCTCAAACGTGAGCGGGTCCTTACGCAGCCGGAGCATGATGCCGATGTAGTTGCCGGCATGCTCGATGGCACTGCGGATGATCTCATCACGGTTCTCTGACGCAAACAGGTGCTGTGGGTAGAGATATGAATGTGTTGTGAGTTTGAGGCGACATGATTTAGCTAATTCAGCTAATGTGGCTGCGAGAAGCTGATCATGATTTGGCCAGCTCCTCTCTGTGCTTGGTTTGTGATACATTTAATTTCACTAGACAGGAAACCACTGCTTCAAAATTAGAAAGCCATAAAATGTTTGACGGAATGCAACACTATTTCTTTTTAAAAAAAAACACGCACAATGCAAGCAAGCAACACACACACACACACTCAATCGTACCAGCCTGCTGAAGCCACCGTAGAGGATACAGAACCCGCCCTGGTAGTCGGACACTTCAGCGAAGCCCTCTACGGACCGGTAGTCGTAGGAGCAGATCACCCGATTGGTGTGGGGGTCGATCTGGTCAATGCCCCCTGGCGTGACCTCCAGGCTGACCTGCTTGCGTGTGTCGCTCCAGTGGTGCTTGTAACAGTTGTAGCGCTGCAAAAGAACAGAGCCGATAAGCTGCAGAGAAGGGTGGGGAGTGTCTGCAGTGAATGGGATATCTTTTGAAGTGTTTACGTTTATGTGTGGCACCCAATCAGCCCTCTGACTGCATCAAAGCATGAACCTAAGAATTACAATGTCGCAGAACACATTCATAGCCATTCATCATACATAGTATATGATTTCATTTGTACTGTAAAGAACCTAACCAAAAACAGTGACTACAGACTTGGCCTTAGAACAGACCTTTTTCATTCTCCTGCTTGTTCTCCAATTCCAAGTACAGACTAACCTTTATGTAACAAACCACAATCAGGAGTGTGTGTGTGTGTGTGTGTGTGTGTGTGTGTGCGCATGTGCGGCCAGAGCGTGGGTGTTCCAGTTCCTGGTCAGACAGACAAGAGGACTTCCAAAACCACCTATTTGCATAAAATTCTGCTATCACCTCATTACCAGTTCTTCACATGCTTATCACTCTTCACAACCACAGAAAGATTTGCATTGCAGTCCTAGAGATGGCATCTTGTGTAATCTTTGGGTAGCCTTGCCTGTAAGCTCCAGCGCTTAACAGTGATACTGCATGTTTCTACCACAGTACTGTGAGGGTTAAGGGCCTGTGTCTACCAATCACGTTCTTTGCGCCGATGGCGGCTATTTTCTATACAAATCCACTTAGCGCCCTTGGCGCTGACTGTTTTTTTCCCCGCAGCACTCAGAGTGCAGAAAGTTGAAATCTGTTCAACTTTTAGAACAACGCTGGCCTCGTCATTGTCACTTCTCTCTCAACAACCAATCAAAACTTCGTAACCTAGCAACAATACACACTTGACAAAGGCTCCAAAAAATGGAGGTTGAGGGCACTGTCAGCGCAAAAAACGTGATTGGTGAACACGGGGCCTAAAGCCCTAAATGACTGTAGAAGTTAGCAGCTCAAGGCTAGCCTATTTGCCGGTGGGGAAAAAAAAAAAAAAAAAAAAAAACTTTACCGCATCTGTTTGATCGGGCCACCAGGAAGTGGCATTGATCAAGGTAGATGAAAGTCAAGCCCGCAAAGGCTGCTGGGTGAGGGGTTTGCTTAGAAGCACTAGCGCACGCACTGTGCAGGGCCAACAAAAACACTTTCAGGGAAATGCAAACACAAACAGATGAAAGAGAAAAGAGTACTTTAAAAAGGGGAAGTCTGGTGAATGAACAGCAGATATCTCTTATAAATCACCGCAGGGTGTTGTAAGGCTACCTCGGATTCTTTTTATCTCTCGCTCACTCTCTCTCTCTCTCTCTCTCAGAGCTGTGTAGAGACATCCTGTGTTTAATGAGTCAGTGTGTCAGTTGGGCAGTCTGGTCACTCAGCTGCTTCTTTCATTTTCTCTTTATGGAGTCCTGACGCCCAGGTTCTCCTTTCCACTTCTGCTAGGGGCTGTAGGTAGGCCTGCACGTGAGCAGTTTGCATTTCCACATGTGACGTGTCAGTGTGTGCGTGTGTACCTATTATGTATGTATAGGTGTTTGTGTGCATGTATGTGTATGTATGGATGTGTGTGTTGTTGTACACACAGGAGGACACAATCAAGTCTGTGAATTTATGCATAAGTACTGGTGTGAGGTAGTATGTCTGGGAAACCATGTCTTGGTGTATGACTCATTATGGGATGTTTACCAGCAGAGCACGATTGCTACTCACCCTCCCAGTGATCTTCCCTTCAGAGAAGTCTGTCCTGAAGCGCTGTACAAAAACAACACCCACCATCATTTAGTCAGTCAGTCAGTCACAGTCACACACACATACACGCCTGGTCCGCCTCAACACCACAGCGCTGCTCAGGGTCATACCACTGCCCCCAGAGGAGAGTGATGCACATGAAATATTCATGGCGCCCTGCTGGCTGGGCTGAGCTAATAAAGGCAGGTGACCAGGCAGGCGAAGAGGAGTTAGCCTCCGTCTACAGTCGGCTGTGGAGAGGCTTCAGCCCTGAGCAAAAGATGATGTTGGTATACCAGTACAGATCTCCAATCACTGATCTCCAATCACTCCCTTATCTGGAAGACTTTCTATTCGTTCGAATAATTAAGCATGTTAATAGGTCAGGTGTAACGATTGAATCAGTGTGGTGGAGCTGAGAGTAGAGGACGTATAGGAGGACATGGCTTATAGGGCTGGATGTGTGACCATGTTCTTACCATGTCCATGTCACATAATTACTGACATTAGAGGAAGTCAAAATGAAAAACTTAAATAATAATGATAAAATCTCATCATGATACCCTATGTAACCATTTCATCAAGAATATAAGACATAACAATAAACATAATGTTTTCAGGCTTTCCTGCATTTCAAAAATAAACCTCCACTACTTCACATCTAAGAGAACCTAAAGCTCTTTACCAAGACACTCCACTACACCCTCTCCACCACTTCTAATGGGTTGTCTACACTAATAGGTGTGCGTGTGTGTGTGATGATTAACGGTGTGCACTCACCAGTGCCTCGGTCAGCAGCTCTGTGCGGTGCTCTGTGGAGAACTTGAGCGTCTCCGACTTCTTCCCGCTGCCCTTGCGGAAGGTGAGGTTGAACTCGGTGCCCTGGCCCTTGCCCACGGGCGCGATGCCACAGATATCTCCATACGGCCACTGCCAGCCAGGGGGATACAGGGACAGAGAACACACGCACACATGGAAAGAAAACACATGAAAAACAAGCACGTCCATAGGGTGTGGGGACAGGGTGCACACATACACACACAGACAAATATTGATAAAAACAGACAAACACACACACACACACACAAGAAGAGTCAAAGCTGCTTTAGGTGCTGTGTACTGTGTGTCCGTATGAAAAGCATGTATTTGAAGACGTCAGACATTTCTCCACCTTCCTCTCTGACGATGAACTGAAATGATTAAACCGATCCTTAACTGATCCTCAGCTCCTGTAGTGAGACGCTCCATTAAAATAATTCATATGACAGTTTTACAGTGACTACAGCTAGAGGTTTACAAGGACTGACCAGGCTGAAGAGGCACAACTCTGGTTGTGAAAAAAGCAACGTGAGTCACATTTATGTCAGTAAAATTGTGTCTGACATGCAAAAACGTTACACAAGCGCATTATGCTGCCCATACAGCATACGACTTTTAAAAGACTAAAGTCTGACACCCTCTCACATCTAAAGGCAAGTCACAGGTTATAAAAGTCACAGACTATTTTGCAAAGACTGGGAATCTTGCAATGTCACTATTTACAAGAAAGCAACTAGATTCCTTTTGAATTATTTCCCATCGTGCACCAGATATCAACAAAAATTCAATGAGGCTAAACAATCCATAGCCTCCTCAATTCAAAGCCATATGATTGTGCCACTGCAACATTGTTGCATGTGTAACATCCCAAACCTGCATTGCTATGCATATAACAGCAGTAAATTAGCTCACATTACGTCTCCATATATGCACGAGCAGGTGAAAGTAAAGTTTGTCAGTGCTTAGATAAATAGAAGTATTTTCAAGTAGGTCATTGGGCTTGTTGTTGTGTCAGGTGGAATACGCTTCTCCATCAAACTCCAGTAAAACTAACATGATTTCATTCTGAATTTGAAATTAGTTTCTGACCGTGAAATCGCTTGAAAATCGAATGGCTAAAGGCTGGCATTAGTTAGCTCACCTGATTTGTGACCTCTAGCGTTGTGGGGTTGTATGTGGTGATGCCATGAGTGCCTACTGAGAAGACTCTCTTATACCTGTGGAGACACAGAGATGGGGGAAAAACAACATCGGTCAGACTGTGCATGTGCATACACACGCGCACGCACACACGAATCATGAAAGACTCTGACCAACATAAAAAACAAGTGCCTTATCAACAACAGACACTTAACAATGACAAGTGGGGGGTGTGGGGACACTGGACCCTGAGGGCCACACCATCACATCCAACTCAGACACATCAGACACTACGGAGAACGAGAGAGAGAGGAAAGATTAAGAAACAGGGGGAGGGGAGGGGGAACAAGAGGATGAGGGGAAAGAGAAATGAGAAGTGATCTTAATCAAAGCTGACACTGTTCCAGACCCACTCAAGCATCCAAAAAAAGCCCCCCCCCCCCCCCCCCTCCTTCTGCCCAGACCCGTCCTGAGAGTAGCTCTGCCCAAGGTGGGGTGAGGGACGGTGGCTCCATGGAGACCAGACCACTTCAGCAGCCATTTTTCAACGTCCTCACAGACAGGGGGGGGGCACCAACAGGATGCTATACTTCTAAGGCTGTGTGGGGGATCTTATCACTGCATTTCTGACCGTTCTTCATTCATCTACTCTGTCTCATTTATCTATCCATCTGTTCTCCACTGTGCCCAACGCTACACATATAGAATTCAGATCGCCTTGCCGAGTCACAAGAAAATACCACGTATACTATACTGACAGTAGAAGCACACACACACCAGTTCCCTTATGTCAGACAGACAGTTGTACCTTGGACTCCGCTATAAGTTGACTGACGCAAAGCTGGCATTACCACAAGACTACTACGGGTCAGTGGTGTGTGCAGATGTGTTCCAAAACCCTGATGAGGTTGATTTCTGCATGCACAACTGAGATGCTGAAAAGTTGTGTGTGTGTGAGAGAGAGAGAGGCCATCAGCAGGGCAGTGAAGCAGAAAGCTGCTGCAAGGGCTGCTTGAGGGTTGTGGCATGAATAAGAGGGCTACTGCCACACACACACACACACACACACACACACCAGGCTGCCCCTGGCACACTTAAGAGTCACCAAGGCAACCAACAAAGAGGGGAGTCATGGGACATAATAACCCATAACTTCATACCCACCGCGCTGTCAATCACCGGCCCAGCCAGCGACACATTAGCATGGGCCCAAACAACACAACCAAACAAACAACAGCCCTCCCAGCAACGCCTCTCAAGCGCCTCAGAGTCCACAGGGAGAGGAGGAGCTCTCGGACACGGGAGAGTCCTGTGGTAGCCTGTTTAAATTTCTCAGACGTGACATTATGTGAAGGTTTTCTTGCTACACAGTAGTGCGTGGACAGAGCAGAGACCTCTCACAGCTACTAAGGCTGTGCAATTAATTGAATTAATCGATTAATCATGATTATGACTTTCAACGATTATGAAAACAATATAATCGAAATATAACAATTATTTATCTACATTCAGTTTCATAACAATGCTTTCCTTTTGTCTTTTGAGTTGTTGTGTGCATTGTCTTTTTACATACATTTTTTTCCTGTTGGATTATATTTAAAATTATATTTATGAAAATGTAAAAAAAAATTATGTATTGAAAATGGATTATAGTTTCGTGTTTAATAATCGTGATCTCAAAATTACAAAATAATCGTAAAAATTATTTTGGCCATAATTGAGCAGTCCTAACAGCTACCACTCTGCATGAGTGATTCTGTCTAGTAAAACACACAAACAAGAGGAGGATTTGGAGGGCAGAACAGAATCCAGGTCCAGGGCTTGTTCTTTACAGACTTCCCAACTAAGCACAAGATCAGCAGATAAAAAACATCCACCAGAGATGATTAATGCTGACCAAAGTTGTTATTATTGACGAAAAAAATTTCACACGTACACCCTCACATGCCCACCTCATAGACTAGCAGGAAAATTGGCAGTAGACACACTAGTCATACCGCTATTTCACCATAAACCCAGCCAACAGGTTGGTCAGCACTACTTGTTCAACTGATGCAAGTGTACAACCACCCTTTAGATTCCTCGGAATTTCCACTAGATTCCTAGTGACAAGCAGCCGTGGACATGACCCTGGTCCACCACAGAACATTCACCCAAGGTGGTGCAACTTCGAGGGAAACCAAGCCCTGACCTCTAAGAGCTGATATTACCCAGAAGATAGATGAGTGAACTAGATGTACCGCAGAGCGGTACAAAATATGACCGCCGCCCAGTCCAGCACATTTTTTCCACAAAAATAAATCACGCTGAAAGGCCTATATGATTCTAACTGTCTCACTAAATTGCATTATCCTCAATTCTCACTGGTATCTGCTAGACAACAAGTACCAAAACATGAGTAGTTCATAGATTTCACATGTGAAATTCATTTTATACAACCCCACCCCCATCTTGCCTGTTTATAATTCTGAGAAATTCTTGAATTGTGTGCATGTGTGCGTGTACACGTTTATGTTTATGTGTGTGGGTGTGTGTGTGTGTGTGTGTGTGTGTGCGTGCTTGTGTGTTTGCCTGCATATGTGTGTTTGTGCATGTGCATGCATGCGTACATATGTCTACTGTGTGAGTATGTGTCATACGTATGATTACTGTGAATGTATGTGTGTGCATGTGTATCTGTTTATGCACATGTGTGCACATGGAATGGGTTAACATGACCCCTGGAGGCAAACATACGGAAAAAATTGGTCATCCTAGGCCCTACGGTTCTCAAGATATTCACCGAAAACTGTGTCTGCCCTACCCTCCTTTCGCGGGGGTCCAGTACAGCGGGGGGGCTACAGATCAAAACGAAAAACGATGGTTCCATGCTATCCATGTGGTGTTACATGCCCACCAAGTTTCGTGTACCCCGGTCTTTCACTGTCCCGGGAATCCTTGTTGGTGTATGGTCACTAAATGTACACATAAATGATTTTATTGTAAGGCCCCCCATGAACGAAAGTTCACAAAACTTGGCATGCATTCGGAGGGTGTCTAGCCTAGAAATCTAGACGCGCCCCTAAATTAAATTTGCTGCCAGGGCTAGTCTAGCAACTCTCCGTTGGCTTGTGAGCTCCAGAAATCGAAACTTAATCAGGCATTGAAATCGTGTATAGAGTCGTTTGGTGGGCTTAACATAACGATTGATGGCAGAGTTGCAACGGTTTGGCTTGAATTCCAATCGTGTATAGAGTCGTTTGGTGGGCTTAACATAACGATTGATGGCAGAGTTGCAACGGTTTGGCTTGAATTCCCTGCTACTTGAAAACAAATATCCTATTGCGTGCAGAGGGAATTTGAAATACAACTGATTATCCCGCCCCTCGGACTGAGCACTGCGAACGGTGAGTGCCCAGACCCTACATTTTAAAGTGGGTCTGGCTCGCCAGGCTAGAGGGTGTCATAATGATCCTACACTTTCAATTTCGTGCAGTTTTGACCATGTCAGCCAGAGATATTGTGATGAAAACACCTATTTTTTTGCTTTTTAATTTTTAACTAGGTGGCGCTATACATGAAATAAGTGGTAATGGGATGGGTTGACATGCCCCCTTAAGACCAACATACAAAAAAAAGGTGGACCTCCTAGGCCCTACGGTTCTCGAGATATTCACAGAAAACTGTCTCCGGCCACCTACAGGCCAGTTGGTGTATAGTAACATACAATAAATTAATTTGTGGCCCCCCATGAACGGAATTCCACGAAACTTGGCGTGCATTCAGAGGGTGTCATAATGATCCTACACTTCCAATTTCGTTCAGTTTTGACTATGTTAGGTCACAGATGCCTGCGATTACAACACCTCATTTTTACTTTTTTGTGTTTAACTAGGTGGCGCTATACATGAAATGAGTGGTTATGGAATGAGTTGACATGGCCTTTTGAGATCAACATATAAAAAAAAATGGTCCTACGGTTCTCGAGATATTCACAGAAAACTGTGTCTGCCCTACCCTCCTTTCGGGGGCTGCAGTCCAGCGGGGGGGCTACAGATCAAAACGAAAAACGATGGTTCCATGCTATCCATATGGGGTTATATGCCCACCAAGTTTAGTCTACCCCGGTCTTTCAGTGTCCCGGGAATCCTTGACGGAAATTCTGACTAAACCTATATGACCGCCGCGCGCGGTGTGTGTGTGTCACACTCAACACTGTGAGGAGAAAAGACAGTAGTATGGGAATTCACAGCCTCTTGAGACCGTCATAGTGTGCATGTGTGTGGGTACTCCTTTAAACAAACAAAAGCTTATGTGTGCACATACTGCAGAATTCCTGTTTTTGTAGCAACTTGAACTTATGTTATTAAATGTTGAAGAAGTACTAAAATTCCCCAAACTGACAAAGACGGATATAAGAAACAGATCCACAGTTCAGCCTGGGCTACCCATTATTGGACGTCCCTTCTTCAAAGACAAGGCAGAGCTCCAAGCCAACAAATGGCTATAAAGGAATCTAATTTGGTGATAGCCTTTTTTCATAGGCTAGCACAAAAGAAAAAAGTGTCCACTTTTCTTATTAATGGGGATCTCAAATGTTAACAGTCAGCCTAACAGCCTCTGACAGAAGTTACTCCACACAAGTGCTGATGCAGTCCATATTTCCACAGTTAAATACAGTGAACAGGCCTTTTAATCACCACACTTCGACTCTTTATGCCACAGATCTGGACTTTTATTGGACATGAAAAGATTGTTGTGTTCTCTCTCACTTTCGCTTCCTGCTTTAAGTGGCTGTGCAGGAGGGGCCTTGTCATATGACTGGTTAATAATTCATTCTTCTACACTTCTTTTTTCCCCCACTCACCATAAAAACACATGTATGCACACTAACACACATAAACACACAGGTACACACACACACACACACACGCATACAGAGGGTGTCATAATGATCCTACACATGGTCCAGTCCAGCGGGGGGGGGACTACAGATCAAAACGAAAAACGATGGTTCCATGCTATCCATGTGGGGTTACATGCCCACCAAGTTTCGTGTACCCCGGACTTTCAGTGTCCCGGGAATCCTTGACGGAAATTTGGGCATGCGAAAAAGAAAAAAAAAAAAAAAAAAAAATCTGACTAAACCTATATGACCGCCGCTTCGCTGCGCGGCGGTCATAATAATAATAATAATAATAATAATAATAATAATAATAATAATAATAATAATAATAATAATATCTATTATGACGCATCAAAATCGTCCTGAAAATTTGAAAAGGGTCGAGCGACGGCGACAGTCGCCCTGTTGTTCCACTTGCTGTGTGAGTTGCACCATTCACTTCAATGATTCTATTCCATTTTGCCAGTCACCTGCTATAAATCACCGCTGCGTCGTCGGCCGTGTGCGTAGGCCTTAAAGCTAGCACCAGACAGAAGGGTATTGAAGAATGTGAGTACCTCTGCAACCCCACCACTTGCAAATCACATTAACAGGGCAGAGGTCAATTGGAGATAAACTACTTGATAGAACATCTACTTCCTTCCCCACTGCAAATTATTTGGAGGTGAACTGGCCTATAGATTCACAGACAGAAAACATGAACAAAGGCAAACAGTTCTAATCACAAGGCCCTGGGTGGACTTTGTGCACAACAATGCTTACAAACCAGAGGCAAGATAATCTAGTAACGGTAGGATGACTGACTGATAAAACAATAAGGCCGTCGAAAAAAATGTGATCATGAGATTCGAACCAGATTCATTTTTCTCATCCCTCCCCTTATCAATGACAAATAGCAACAATTGGACTCCCCATGGAGTTAATTAGATTACATACCATAGCTTGTGACTGCTGGCTGTAACATTTAAAATTACAAAAGTCTTAACTCATGTTAATTTATGTGGATTTACCTATGTCAGAAAACAGAAAGGAACAAAATGTTCATCCTTATTGCATGCAGCCTATCAAGTATAAGTATATATACTTTTTTGATCCCGTGAGGGAAATTTGGTCTCTGCATTTATCCCAATCCGTGAATTAGTGAAACACACACAGCACACAGTGTACACACAGTGAGGTGAAGCACACACTAATCCCGGCGCAGTGAGCTGCCTGCATCAACAGCGGCGCTCGGGGAGCAGTGAGGGGTTAGGTGCCTTGCTCAAGGGCACTTCAGTCATGCCTACTGGTCGGGGTTCGAACCGGCAACCCTCCGGTTACAGGTCCGAAGTGCTAACCAGTAGGCCACGGCTGCCCCAAAAGTTGATAGTAAAACTCAATAATATAGTGTCCATACATGCCATGGGAACTGAATCCAGCACAAAAAGTCCAACCTCAGGTTTGCACATATCCAGCATGTCAGCGCATTTGACTTCAGAGAGTTCAGTCAGTGCTGTGAGGCAGCCAAGCTGGTCACAGATAATAGTCTTTACTGTGCACGGGGCCTGAAGCACATGTTCAATCCTCTGCTTCCTGCCAAATAGGAAGTGGCGAGTGCCCTTAACCTTAGAAATCAACAGGAAGTACTGTTTTGTGCCACTTTCACAATGCCACCATGGCACTCTCAAGACACAAAACACATAAACGTGATACATACACATGGTGACACATCTGCTAAACACTCATGTATGTTTTCTCGATGCATAATAAGATGCTATGTGAATTTTAGGTTAGCAGTGGCTACAAACTTACTGTACCGAAAAAATGAACTGAACGGTGACTTCAAAACCGAGGTTCACACCAAACCGTGATTTTTGTGTACCGTTCCACCACTAATAAATATGATGACACATTTGCTGCACACTCATGTAGACATGTAAATGTTAACTGTTCTAGATGCATTAGTAAGGTGCCATGGTAACCAATGCTTGTTGACCTCCTAGCTGCAGGTGAAGGTCAGGATTTACAGTGGAAATTCAGCTGCTGGTGATAAAGTGAATGGGTAACGTCAAGATCAGCAACAAGAACAGCAGCAGACGGACCGCTCTCACCTGACCATAAGCTTACCCGACCACGAGCTCATCCTGTGGGGTTGAAGTCCACAGCCACAGGACGCTAATGCCAGCGCAGCAATCTATACTGATCACAAGCTCCTGAACTAAACAGACTTATCCTATCAAGCACGTCAATTTTGTTTACAGGCATATGGTGAAAAGATAATGAAAGTATTTCAAACATACTGTCGCCTTAAGCGACATGCAACACTATGCTTTATTTTCGCACACACAAATAATTGAACACAACACAGACACGCGTATAATAGTGAATGTAGTCTTTCAAAACATGGAGGAGACAGACAAATAGCAGAGGCATACACATGCCCATAGGGCATACTCCATCGCAAACACACACACAAATACACACACACAAACACATTCCCTTATATGCACAACATAACACATGCACACACACACGCATATGCACAGCCACACACACACACGCACATGCATGGTCTGAATCAGCTTCTTCATCCACTATTCTCATCACAATTCCTGCCTGTTACTCAGAGGGCACCAGTCACACACACACGATCCAGTGGTGGAGCATGACAGCTCCAGGACACAGACGACGGACGAGCCCGCCGGATCTGGAGCTGACCAATAAAGAGCCTTTATGGGGAAACACACTGCGGCCGCAGACCAAAGGCACGGAGCACCACACAGACTGGCCACTCCTGGTACAGTGTGCACATCTGAAGAGAACATCTGGGGATGCGGCTCATTTATCTACTAGGTTCGGTGGTGGAGGACTGTTGCAACTGGGCGTTGTTGTTCTGGTAAACTCTTTCTGTTTCTCTATTGCTTCTCTTTGTTAAGCCGTGGCAGTCTGTTTTTGATTCCTTCCCTCCACAAACTTGCTTTTGTATAAAGAGAGTCGAGGATTGAGTAACTTCCTGTGTGAGAGAAGGGGAGATGTGTCTCAAGCCCAAGAGCATACACCCCCAAATTGGTTTTCTCACTCTTTCCTCCCCTGCCTGACAGTGACAGGCACACCTCTAAGTGTTCACACACACCAGAAACACATACAGTGACACATACACACACACAGAGACACATAAGAGAAGCTTGCAAATGGAAAATCCTTTTCAAGACCACAGGAAAATTCCACTGCTGCAGGTGGTGACAGTGCCTGCTCATCTTGCATGGCATGTGTTAAACCACACTGTAGCACAGCCTGAGCCCTCCAGCTACTCAAAGTGAGATCTATGGACTCCCAGTTGCACTGGCTCCAGGTGTCTCCAAGAGATAGCGGACTGTTCCACAGCCCTATCTCCAGTCTATTGCCATAACAGAGAAATAGCTGTAGTGTGCTAGCCTATCTGATATCTGAGGTGGAGTGTGCAACCAAAATTACTGTTCCACATAATAATGGTAAATGGCCACTAGCTCACCTTGTGCCGTTTTTCTTAGTTGTATCACAGCAATCATAAGCTAAGGTAGCAGCGCCAGCCACTTCTGTGTAACCAATGAAATTTGGCATTTGGTGAAATTTGGCATTTGGAAAATCTATATTGGGTACACCTTGAAACACAGCACATATCAAACATCCAAGGCAGCCAGCTGGTTTGATCCAATAAGGAAACAGCAGGATAGAACGATCAAATTACAGTCCGATGGTTCCTGTAATGGCTTCCCTGACTCCATGAGGGATTTATGGAGCAATGTTACACAGTGAATCATGAAGTCACAAACATCTTCTTTCACATTCGTCTGTTTGAGGTGTTTGTATCGTATAGGGCTAGGACAACGCGTCGACGTAATCGATTACGTTGACGCAAAAAATATGTCGACGCAAAATATGCGCGTCGATTTGTCAGACCCAAAACGCGTGCTGCCAAATATTTTCAATTTTACACCTTCAGTGTTTCCCATACGTTGACTAATCTGTGGTGGGGCGGCATGAAATCAAAACCGGCCGCCACACATGATGTTCTATGTTGTACTATTTAAATTAAAGATAAGATAAAATCCCTTCATTAAGCTGCACTTTTTACGCACGCAGCCTTTCCCTGCCCCCATGTTGAGTTTAGCATGCTTACTTACAGCTGCTTGTCAATTTCGTTACTCAGGGCTCATTTTATTGACT
This sequence comes from Alosa sapidissima, assembly GCF_018492685.1. Lineage (NCBI taxonomy): Eukaryota > Metazoa > Chordata > Actinopteri > Clupeiformes > Clupeidae > Alosa > Alosa sapidissima. The sequence continues at coordinate 12,238,530 of NC_055973.1, read as the reverse complement.
CGACACTGAATGTTTGCAAAATCCCGATGTAAATGGAAAAGTGTTTTCTAAGACTCAAAAGTGCTTGTCCCAAGGAGAAGTACAAACTGTTATTTGAACTAACTACGTTATGAATTGCATCCATACATCAGCAGCCTTTTAACTGCGTTAGTGTTACAATTGCAAGGGAATGAACGTCTTAAAGTGACAGGCACTCAATTAGACCTATACACTACTGAACTTTATTGAATGCTACCTCTGACTAAGAATGCATTACTTTGCACTTGTATAGTCTTTTATTTTGGAATTCTAAGAGCAATAAACATAAATTGCAATGTTAAGGAATTCATGTTTTTTTCATTCAGATATATAAATCAACATGTATAAATTGCTATTAGTCAATCGTTTATCCCAGCCCTAGTATCATAGCTTCTTTAGCCTACTTTATTTCAGTCCATTTCATAATGCATTTAATTTTTGTGGGAACTACATGTAATTTGCAAAAAGCAGCAGGCCAATAGAACAAGAATCCCTTCTCAAGCTTATATGGCAACAGTGGGTTTCCTGTTCAAAGTGAGGACATAGATTTCAGAAAAGAGCCCTTCCAACTCCCCTCCCCAGCAGCTCTTTCTATGGTCTATCTGACTTCCAAGGTCACTCAGTCCATAAAAGCTGCCGTATAGATTCAAAAAACAGCCGCAGCTCAAACGCACAAGCACGCACATATTTCCAATGAGCCATTTCTGCAATTTGGAAGCTTGGCTCGTCTGAATGGGAGCCGGTTCAGCCAAACGTCAATCCTCTTACATCATGAGACTTAAAGGAGAAGTTCAGTATTGTTCAACTTAAGGACTATCTTTAGATGATAATGAGTCTAAAGTTTTATTTGGGATGAAAACATTGTCAATCAGTGAAGTTCTGAATACAATTGGAATATGCATTTGCAAAAGGACTGTTACTACAGTCAGTGCATTACTTTACAATTATTTTACCCCATTTCGTTAGAAGAAAGCCAGTACAAGTTGCCTACCGAACTCTGGTTCTTTTGCATCCATTGACAGTAGCTTGCACTGCATTAGGTAATTAACTTGTAGAAAGTAAGTAAGAGTAAGGTAAGGTAAGGTAATGCACTAACTACACAAACAGTCCTTTTTATACCTTTTCTTTACAGTTACAAAAGAAAACAATACTTCAGTATTTATATAGTATATGACATGGTTGTGGTCCCAAACATGAATTCATTTAAAAATAGACGCTTGATTGAAAGACTACAGAACTTCCCCTTTAACACTTTATTCTTCCCTCTCAGGCATATGCCCTCAAGGAAGAAATCTTCTGTGTGTGTGTGTGTGTGTGTGTGTACTGTACGTATGTGCGTGTCTAAAACAACACTAGTGTTACCTTTGGCCAACACTAGCACTGAACTTTAGCGTATCAAGGTAGCATAAAGGAAACAAAGGTAAATGAAAACAAACTTGATAAAGTGAAAAAAATGAGAAAAAAGGGGGACAGGCCAGTTCTCAATAAAAAAAAGACACTCTACCACGCTGGATTCCTAATTTTGAACACTCACCGCTGTCCTCGCGAATGCACAAATGTAATTACATGTGGAGGAGAAATAAGTCTAGCAGCAGAAGTGGCTGAGGGGGAGGGGGGTGCAAAAAGAGGTCAAAGCTCCAGAGCAATTCAAAGCTGGCCTACATCTGAAGCTCAGTAATTACAATGAGAGAATGACGGACACTGAGGCACAGGAGACAGCCTCACTCCAGTTAGGAAGAGAAAGACAGAAGGAGAAAGACAGAAGGAGATAGGAAGACAAGGATGTAGACACTGACTAAGAGAGGGACAGATGCTGAGCAGTTGGTGATAGATAGTACATGTGTGACATGTTGACAAATAACTGAGCGTGACTTCATCCACCATGGAGGCCAGAACAGTGAAGGTAATGTTCATCATTTCTTAAGGGATCAGAACCAGTAACTTTTCAGCTCCATGTTGAGCCAAGCAGTGGAGTGGACATGCAACAATTTCTCCAAAGGAACCTGGGGGCTGTAGCTGATGCCCACTTCTTCACTGGCCCTCACTGGTACTGTATCTGTAACATCTACAAACACCAGGGGAGGCAGGAAGTGAAGTTTTTCATGCAGCTTGACACCATTGTCAGGGTCTTTTGAAAGCTCTGATGCATCATGCTGTTTTTTGTTGAATTATCTGCTGCAAAAATGTTCTGCTGTCTAAGGGTGGCCAAGGACAGAGAAGTGGTCAGGGGATGCACGGGATGTGGGTCAGGCTGAGAATGAGATTTGCGGAAGCTTTTGACAGTAAAGATTATGGAGATTATCAACTCAGTGGCCAGAGTTCTATGGAGCCAGAAAGGAAATTGGGTATATTTCCCACTTGCAGGCCTTTTCAAGGAGACTGTGTGGAGGAAGGGCCTCCATTTGGCTCAGTTTGGCTGCCCTCCGTATCCAAGACACTCAACAATGGCGGCCGGCGCTTCGCCTCTCAGCGCTGCCTGCCCCCTCCGACTGCATCCAGGGCACTGACTGGGAGGCCTCTTCTACCGTCTGTGATCGTCAGCCCTCCCACATGCTTCTCTCTCTACTCCTCCTCCTTCTCTGCTCTTCTCTCCCCTCCTGCGCTGAAATGCCTGATTCATTGTAGCCCTGTCAGCTCGGTCAGCATCACAGTCAGACCTCCCACGATCAGTCTTTCTCTGCCCCCAGTAGAGCTGTCCATTGTCAGAGCTACTAAATTACCAAGCTTCGGCGACCGCTCGAGTGGCACCCGGGCTGCAAAGAAGCAGTCATATGACCAGCCGTCCACACCAGCCAGACCACTTCACGCTCACACAAATGAAGTAAAACGGCAAAATGAGGAGCAAGACTTTCACTCTCCCGGGCATTTCATCTCAACTGCAACTGTTATGGTAAATTATGAAAGACCAAATGTTACACGGGGAAGGAATAACAGGCTTTTCACAGTTTCACCGCCCTGAAGCATTAAATGCTGACAATTTCACTTCAACTTCAGGGGAAAGGTCCCTGGATACAAAGTACACCTACAACTAAACACTGCCCATATTTTATAAATCGCCTTTACTGTCTCTATTGTACAGTGGAGTTTTTTACTAGTATATTAAAAAGTATATTACTTTTTCTGCTGTAAGTGCATGTTGTGTGGGATGTCTGTATGCTACTGAGACCTTGAATTTCCCCTTGGGGATCAATCTAAACTATCTATCTATCTATCTATCTATCTATCTATCTTTCCAATCCATTTAAATCTAACAGTAGCCTTAAGCCCCCTAACAGGTTTCGTTTGAGGCTCATCTGTGAGGATAAGGACATAGAGAGAAATGTGTGACATTCAGACAATAACAGGCTGACCGTCAGGCTGACCGTGACCGGCTGGTCAGGATGCTGATTGTTAAAAAATGGAAACTGAACCCTGGCCCAGTCCAAATTAGGAAAAAAACCACAGAACACAGGGGCAACTACTCCACCACAAGAAACCCTATATAACAGGACTCTGTAGGAGACAAAAGGGTGTGAGAACAGAGGGAGGAGAGAGAGAGAAAGAGGTTGGGTTCACTTACTTTCCCCTCCAGGAGTGCTTGGTGGTGTAGAAACAGGCCAGGTCTTTGTTGTCTTTGAGGACGTTCATCTTTTGGCACGGCCTGGGAGCAGAGTACAAGGTCAGGGTGAGAAGGCGCAGTAAGACGACATGAAATATGACACACTTCCTGGACATAGGAAACTGACATTAAAAATTCAGACTCAGCAAGAAAAGGGGAAAGCAAAAGCTACTATTCTCCACTTCACAGCATAATCTCACGAGCGCATAAAACAGAACTATGCCTTAGCCACTAGCTCTATCTCAATCCCTGCATTGTCTTGAACATATGCTGTTCGTCTTGAACATGGAATATGTGTGAAGTTCCATATCATCCTAAATAAATCAATACATTTATGTACTATTTAGCCTTGATGTCATGTATTCTCAACACTGAATGTATTCACTAATCGCTAGGTTACTGCACTGTAAAGGAATGAGGAGAATGCCTGACACACAGGAACAAATAAACCTAAAAGATCTCCATCAATTCAAACAAACTACCCACTCCACTGTAAGCAACTCAATTAAGTCAAGTTAGTAGGAAAACCCAAATTGCCTGGCGACAGCAGCATGCCCAGACATTCCTGAGCATGTGAGGGAGCTCATTGAATTATTTGGACCAAGAGTGCCGCTCACTTGGAGTACCCGGCTGTTCTCCATGAAAGCCAAATGTAGAGAGAGTGTAGCTAAATCGAGACTACGGATGGGCGATTAACCAAACGGTAGCGCAGGCTGGCCCCACACAGTCCCCAACAACCTTCCAACCTCTCAATTCACAAAACCAAAAATAACGTGCCCAACACACCTCACACACTCAAGACACATTTTGCACCTCGGCCCCAAATCCCTTTCCTCAGACACTGCTCAAAAGATGATGCGGCCAACATGGCAACCTGCCATATTGGTTGCAATGTAAACAAACATCAACGAGACTCCATTATGTGGAGAAAGCTTATTTCCCCAACGCCAAATCGGCCCATCCGCCATCCACATCAAATTGACTGATCTCATTATTCATTTCTGAAGCATCTACGCTCCACGCTGCCAAAGCTTGTAGGTGAAGGAATTCAATCTATTGCATTTGCATCAGGTGCATGTATAATTACCATTTCGTCAATAGCAGAGACTGATAACCCAAGGGCTGCTTCATGGCTGGAAGTTTTGAGCTACCAAGTATGCTGTGGTCTTGTGAAGTGAAATGACTGCTATTTGAATGTGTCGTTTAGCAAATCTCAGAACGTGTTTTGGGGTAAATCTCACTCATGAGGCATTTTGGCTCAGTGCAACTATGGCGCCGTGCCACAAAGAGAGTGTGGAGGAGAAAGAGTGGAAACGCCATGTGAACACTTCTCTGCTGAGGAGAAATAGCCACATGTGACTGAAAAAGCTTTCTAGAGATTTTCAGTTGGGTTTGCTTGCAAGGCAGGTTATCCAAAAACCTCCTTAACCCAAGTCAAATTGAAACACTGCACCACTGACATTGAAAAGACACAGAAGGGGGGGGGGGGGGGGGTGCATCATGAAAAAAGACAAAGTGAAACGGAGAGCAAACAGGAATGAGATGGAAAGAAATGAAAGAAGGAAAAAAAGAGCGACACGACAGCAGAACAGGGTGAATTCCAGAGCCAGGGGTGAGAGAGGGGAGAAAAGAGGGAAGAGGTGAGGCCATGGATAGGGCGACACCTCTTCAGTCTCGGAGGGGTGATAATCTGACAGGAGCGGTGTGCGCACGCTTGAGGCTGAGGCTGAAGCTGAGGCAGAGGCTTCGTCAGCGTTCTGCAGCACCGCTGGAAACGCCTGACTCCACTCTTCCTTCCTCCGCCAAACGAACAAGCAGATGGGAGCCCCTGCCCACAACACTCCCTGGCTGTAGTAGTGCTAGGGGTTCAGGCGCACTGCCCGATCCCACTAGCCATGACTGGAGGAGGAGAAATGCCTGAGGATGTCAATTATGTTCGATGTCAATCATCTGAATGCACACTTCTTTTTCTTACAGTGAGGGCTTGTTCATATGTCAACCCTGATCTTAGATGCATGCTTGTTAATAATTGTTGAGAAATTGAGAAGTGCATAATATGAAATATTGAAGGATTTTTGCTTTCACTGTTGCCACATTTGACAGCAGATAGAGTCTATGCCCCAACTACTGTCAACAACGGTCTTTCACCGCCACAATTTTACTCTGAGGTAAATTACAGTCTCACTGTGGGGGAGAAAAAAACTCAGCACACAACAGGGTATAGGCTACTGTAATGGACACATAACTCATTCTGATGCCATAGAGACTCGGGCACTCCACCTCATTATGGAGCTCAGAGCAGTGAAGGCCGAAGGAGGAGAAGAGCAGGGAGAAGAATGGCCGATGGTTGAGGAGACAAAAAATGCAAGAGACCATGTGAGAAAAAAGGGAGTGAAACTGAGACGGTGAGGGAGAAAGAGCATGTGAGAACACTAGGAAAGAAAGAAGGGGACAAAAATGGAGGGAAAAAGAAACATCAAAAAAGAGAAAAAGGGGTAAACAATGGGGTGTATGTCAGGGAGTTGGAGAGAGAGAGAGAGAGAGAGAGGGGGGGGGGGGGGGGGGGGGGGGGGGTTCCCACAACTGCAATCATTCCAGGATGTGACCATGTAATTGGCTCTCTCTTTGCATGGATCAATAGTGGCTGACACACAAGACCTCTCTGACAGGCCAGGACTCTGAGCTGACCTCTCCTCACTTATCCATCTAGGCTGCCCACTCGCTACTCACAGGCATTGTGCACAAGACAGGTAAGCCTGCAATACATGTACTGGCCTGTTTCTACATTCATCTCACTTTTCCATCCAAATCTACTATTCTATCTGCTTCCGTCTAGAACTGAGTACTGTAAAACCAGAAAAGTGAAAGTGTAAATCAATAATGTTCAGACTCAGAGGCAACACTACTTCACTTCAGACCAAAGGGCCAATTGAAGTAGATGTTTATTAATGTCTACAATGAGGGAAGGAAGACCATCTCTGACAATATTGGAGTCATTCAAACAGACATTCCATACAAGACATAATCTGATGAAAGTGATGCATTTACTACTTGCTCACCACCCTGGTTTCAGAAGATACCATGCACCACAAAGCCAAAGTAATTTACACACTATAAATAATATTGTTATAAAAACATTGGCAACACTGGCAGGGACACTCACACACCTTGTAATGAATGACAGCAGCATAACATGGTATAACACAATCTGTTTTTCAAAGGATTTCTTTTCTTAATAATTTTACACACTACAAAGGGGAAATACAAGCCATACAGGCGGGTCTTATGTAACACGTGGTTGAATAAACATGCAGCAGTAAGTAAAAAAAAAAAGCAATTCTACTGAGTATTCTCAGTGTGGGTGTGTTGAATGGGTGAGTTGAAGAGAACGCTCGGCCTAAATCAAAGTATTCCCAGTTTTGCGTCTAAAGGCAACGGTAACGTCCATGTGTCATGTGACAGCATCGTGTTTCTAAGGTGGGGCGAAGGTAAAGGGCACACATACACATAGATAATAAAACCTAGAATAACGCCTCTACAACCCGTCCTAAATTATAATAAAGCACTGAATTGAACTAACTTCGTTAAATAAAAATAAATACTCTCTTAAAACATGGGAATATACTAGACATATTGTTTAGGTTTTCCTAGAACCATACGATCCAAATCACCAGTTGCCTAAGCCCAATTCAGCTAATTTTCACCACAATTTAAATGCCATGAAGCACCCTCTCCAATGGAGAATCGAATCCGATCACTTTGCTTCGAAAAACGAAAAAGTTGGTTTGCAAGGATGGATGATTCCTGCAAGAGCAACGTTACTGCAACTGAGAGATAGAGGTAGCATATAGCGCAGGAGGTTGTTCTGTACTCTGAAAATGTACTGATTTACATTAACTTAAATTACATGTTTCTATTACAATGCTACCACGGCTGCAGAGACTTCGGTAGTAAGCACATCATTATAGGAGGGCGCTGTCGCCTTCTGTCACTAACTTGATTAGTAACACCGTCTCTCGATAACAGCAAGCTGCTTCCAGCAGGCAAATGATGGTTGCTGACGTAAAATATTCATCGATAGCGAAGAGTTAGCTTATTCAAACAAATATTCAGATAACAATATCCAGATTAAAAAAGGTGACGCTGTAAAGGCACAGCCAAAACGTGTCAAACTCTGACGTCAAAAGAAGTTAACGTTAGCTAAAACGCATCCTGATTCTTAGCCACATCTGAGTAGTGGTATCGATCGGTAACATAACTGATATCAAGCAAATTAATTACTCAACTGGTGTAGGCTACTCCTGTTACACAAACAGAATCTTTGCCAGATGCAATGGCGATTAATTTCATCACACCCAGTTTGATGATGCGGCGACAAGCCATCCATTTTAGCTAACGTTATCCCAATAGCAGGCTAGGTTAGGTTCATTAAGCAAGCGGCCCAACTTTGAAAAAAAGTCTTAGTAAGGCGTGACAAGCTCGAAGGGAAAAGTAACTGTGGTTTGGCACAGAAATGCTGTGTTTTAGTCTTTCAGAAGTAACTTGATGTACAAATTATGTTACGCACTGTCTTGGTGTTTATGGCTAACGGATGACTGCCTGAGAGGGTGGCTAAACGTTGATGCTAGCTCTAGTTGCTTAGGCTAGCTGACTGGATTCATTGCAACCAGTCGAGGAATTTCAAATGAAGGTAGGCTACAATGCAAAGAAGACAGTTGAAGCCAGAATGTAATTTTACCTGGATGATCGGTTTCAGAAGCAAATGTATTCCGTCCCTTAACCCCCCACCCTCCAATGTGCGTTGTTGCTTGTGTTTTGTTTTCCCAAATCGATGCTGTGGCTGATCAACTGCGCTACCCTCAGTCAGAAACTCAGGACGCTGCCATCTTCGTTCTGCTTCAAGTGCAAGAGAGCGCAGGCGCAGAGTACTAACCTGTCATGGGTCTATCAGCTGATTGGATAGCCAGGAAGCAACCCGACGTCTAGGGCTAGTGTCTGTGTGGTCGTGGATTTGTAGTTAAGATAGAAGTGCTAACCCTCAAAATATATTTATTAGTCAATGAGTGTATTTTCTTTCGGAAAATGTAGGCTACCAAATTTCTCCAAACGACTAAGCGACCTGTTAAAACAGTCAGAGATAGCCTACTGAATTAAATGAGAGGTTAAAAGTAATGGTTAGCCTAATTGCTCGACTTTAATGTTGTGCAACTGGAACAATCTGTACCCTACTTTTTATGTTTAGCCTATTACAAAATATGCATTAAACAACACTCAGACTGAGTTTATTTGTATAAGTAGGCTTAGGCTACTACTTCTAGGCCTATTGACATTTCAATCAGTTTGCTCTACTCATGAAATGCAACCGCTGTCTGACACTAGCAAAAAGCCTGGCCGCTCAGTTTTCATTAAGCTCTTTTCTGAGAGGGTTGAAGGTTAGTAATCAAGGATCTTTGCTCTTTTGTAGGTCTACTAGCTTCCCCCAAAGGCGTAATGTTGGACTGAAACATTGAGGGCTAGGTCTGCTTTATTTGTAAAACTGGGACGTCTAGGATTGTGAAATATGCATGTAAAAAGCCTAGAAGCAGATGGGCCTAGTTTACCACTATTAAATACGCTTCACTTCATATTGGATTTACATATTAAATCCAAAAGATCCATATTTTTATCGTTTAAGTCCTTTAGTCCGTTTGTTTCTTTTTTTTTCACAGTTCAAATGATTTATTTGTGTAATGCCATGCTTCCAGATGCACCAAACACAAATAAGCAACATAATATCATAACCTCGCTGCCAACGTTCTAAAAGTCTGTCTGACATCTCTTTTGCTCACACGGCTTTTTTGCTGTTCACCCCTTGTCACACTTCACACTTAACTTGAACACGTGAATCAAGAAAACAACTCATAAATCAAGCCTGTTATTTTTCCATCATCAAAATCTTACTGAATGTGACACCCTACATGAAAATGGTAAATTACTTAATATCTACAACCCCTTTTTTAAAGAAAAAAACAAACACACTCTTATCACTCTGCACCTGGATCTTATCCAAATATAGTAAATGTATTTATACTCACTGCGACTGAAGGTAAAGGGGAAACATATTGGCCTATATATTGTGGACTGCAGACGGAGTGATATGAAGAGGAATAGCACAGCGCGGTCACGCTATGAAGCATCTGATCTAGGGGGGGTCAAACATGCGCTGCCCGTTAGCCTAATTGAGTTAACATAGGCCTACACTTGAGAAAAGACTTGTGTTCATGCTTCCCAAGGGATGCGCTGAAAACAAAACAGACATTGACTCAACTTCACTCTCCCACTCATGAGTGAAAAAAGACAAGCGTGACATATTCTGAACTTTTTTCTTTTCTTTACATGAAATCAAAAGGGTAGAGTCTGTAATGGAACTCATATCAAAGCAAACAGCTTGTTTTTGTTCCTAACTAGATCATTTAAACGTGAACAATTGGTGTGCGTCTACCACAAAAACACTAGAGGCCTACACATACGGTAGGCCTACCAAGTGCAAATCTGGAAATTGTAGCCTAGGCCTAGTGCTCTTTTCTGAAACGAAAGCCAAATAAATCTAGAGCAGATCAATTTAACTTATTTTTTAGTTCAGCTCGGTAGAGCAGGCCTGCAATCCACAGTTTCTACCATAGTACAATGCAGCTCAATCAATGATTGTATCTTCTCAATTGTATAGTGCGCAGCTCTGCGACACATCCTCTGAGCCACGTAGGCCCACACCTCGGGCATAGCAAATCCAGCTGGGGCAAATCATAGACGGGTCAAATCCCTGTAAGTTGGTTGGTAACGCAATGACGCTAATTCCGTTTCCAAGCACACTCCATCCATCTCAAAAAGAGGAGGAATTTCCAGTTAGCTCGGAGTGGGCTAACATCTAGTTTTAGTGCTAATACAATCAGGAGGGTGTTGTATGCCTCCACTGCTAGTCACTTTACAACGAACATTTTGCAGTGTACGTTAACGTTAGAAACTCCTTGGTTACACGAGTGCTTAGAGTAGAAAACATAATGGTAAGTAGCTTAGCTGGCTAGCCAGTCTCTGCATGTAACGTTAACGTATTGTCATAGTTGATGGTTGGCTACAGTAAGATTAGTCAAAATAGCGTTGAACTGTTACCCTTAAAGTCACTTTAAACGATAAATGAAAATGATGCTAGATGTAGGCGACTGTGGGTGATGTTAATAAAAAACAGGATGTTACAATGTGCTGTGCGGGATGAGGTTATGGGATATACTGTTTCTCCAACAAGCTATGTTATTTTGTAACTAGCGAGGGATAGCTAAAACGCATTGTAAAGCATTTAACGTTACTCTATCCTTAACAGTAATGTTTCCCAGCCTGCTAAATTATTTAGTAGAAGTTTACATGTCAACAGTGTTTCAATTTGACGCAAGCGCTAGCAATCCGAGTTTACATCTGTCAGCAGATGTAGCAGTGCTCTATTGGACTATGATGATACAATCGTGTTGTGCAAGTAGTTCAGACTGTTCAGACAAAGCAGGCTTACAAACAAACACTATTTAACTGAAGTAACCCACGTCTGTTTGATTCCACATGTTGCTTTTGAAACCCAGTAAACACTATCGAAGCTGGAATGGCATGGCTACTTATTTTTTGTATAAACTACAGCATTAAGCTGTATGTTCTTTACATATTTAACTAAAAGAGAAATGCGTCCAGTCCGCCGATATCCAGTGTCACAAATAACTAAATAAGACTTAGCCTACACTTGAATGCGATGCAGTTCTCAAACAACCTAAACACCTTGAAATGTGACTAGGGTGCCCTCTGCAGTTCATAGAAGAACATAGCTTTGTATTATGCATTTTTTTTTTCGGTTGAGCTTTTTGTTGTTATCTCAGTGCATATATTATGTGGTATGTTTGGTATGGGTTATTGATACAAAACAATGTGGATTTGTACTTTTTGCTGACCTGTAGATTCTAGAGGAGCATTCCCATTTTTCTGTCATTATTACAGGGTGATTTTGGTTTCAATGAGCATCACCAGAATGAAGTTGTCAACTATATGCGCTTTGCCCGTGCCAAGAGGACCTTGAGACTCAAGACCATTGATTCCTGCTTTCAAGATCTGAAAGACAGTCGGTTAGCTGCTACCTCCTTAACATTAATGTGTTTCCAGCATACAGGTGTTTCCGTGTGCAATCTTTTATCTGTCTTGAAGTCTTACAAATTCAGCCCCACTTCCCAGAACCCTAAAATCCCCCACCCTCAATCATTCTCTAACCCCCTAAGCCCCTAAGCCCCTGCCCTCTCCTCAGCAATCATCTCCTCTCCTCACCTCTCCTCTCCCTGAAGGCTGGTGGAGGACACATTCACAGTGGACGAGGTGACTGAAATGCTGGACGGTCTGCAGATGGTGGTGCGTGGGGAGGTGGACACGGAGCTGCTGAACATGGCCCACACCAATGTGCTGCTGCTGCGCCAGCTCTTCTCCCAGGCTGAGAAGTTCTACCTTCGGCTGCAGAGTGACATCTCCGAGCTGGAGAACAGGTCAGTAATACAGGGAAGTCCCGCTTGGAGAGGTCATGACTTAAGCACCCAGATTGTAAGAGCCATGTCAACAGAATGCACAGGTCCGTGCATGGTGTGCATTGTGTATATTTCATCATCAGCATGGGCTCTGAGCTCAGCACTAAGTTTTTGTGCAACATGGGCAGTATACACGGACCTGCAACTAAAGATTATTTTCATCGATTAGTCTGTCGATTATTTTCTTCTTGATTAATTGATTAGTCCTAAAATGTCTTGTTTTGTCCACACACCAAACATATTTATTTAACTGTAATAGAGGAGTAACTAACACTGAAAATATTTAAGTTTAAGAAGAGAGTTTTGAGCAATTTTCCATGGGGGGGCGCTGTGGCACAACTGGTTACAGCCACCATACAGGTCTCTCCCACTCACTTCCTGTCACTCTCTGCACTCCTGTTAGATTAAAGCCATAAAAAGCCCATATGGGCTTTTTATGGCTTTAATATGTATGTATATATATATATATATATATATATATATATATACACACAGGTGCTGGTCATATAATTAGAATATCATCAAAAAGTTGGTTTATGTCAGTAATTTCACTCAAAAAGTGAAATTCATTCATTACACACAGACTGATATATTTCAAATATTTATTTCTTTTAATTTTGATGATTATAACTGACAACTAAAAAAAACCCAAATACAAAAAAGATTTTTTAGAAATGTTGGCCAATTAAAAAGTATGAACATAAAAAGTATGAGCATGTACAGCACTCAATACTTAGTTGGGACTCCTTTTGCCTGAATTACTGCAGCAATGCGGCGTGGCATGGAGTCGATCAGTCTGTGGCACTGCTCAAGTGTTATGAGAGCCCAGGTTGCTCTGATAGTGGCCTTCAGCTCTTCTGCATTGTTGGGTCTGGTGTATCGCATCTTCCTCTTCACAATACCCCATAGATTTTCTATAGGGTTAAGGTCAGGCGAGTTTGCTGGCCATTTAAAAACAGGGATACCATGGTCCTTAAACCATGTACTGGTAGCTTTGGCACTGTGTGCAGGTGCCAAGTCCTGTTGGAAAATGAAATCTGCATCTCCATAAAGTTGGTCAGCAGCAGGAAGCATGAAGTGCTCTAAAACTTCCTGGTAAACGGCTGTGTTGACCTTGGACCTCAGAAAACACAGTGGACCAACACCAGCAGATGGCACGGCACCTCAAACCATCACTGACTGTGGAAATTTTACACTGGACTTCAAGCTATGTGGATTCTGTGCCTCTCCTCTCTTCCTCCAGACTCTGGGACCTTGATTTCCAAAGGAAATGCTAAATTTACTTTCATCAGAGAACATAACTTTGGACCACTCAGCAGCAGTCCAGTCCTTTTTGTCTTTAGCCCAGGCGAGATCCTTTTGACGTTGTCTCTTGTTCAAGAGTGGCTTGACACAAGGAATGTGGCAGCTGAAACTCATGTCTTGCATATTTCTGTGTGTGGTGGTTCTTGAAGCACTGACTCCAGCTGCAGTCCAGTCTTTGTGAATCTCCCCCCTATTTTTGTTTCACAATGGTCGTCTTTTGGACAACTGTCAAAGTCAGCAGTCTTCCCCATGATTGTGTAGACAGAACTAGACTGAGAGACCATTTAAAGGCCTTTGCAGGTGTTTTGAGTTAATTAGCTAATTAGAGTGTGGCACCAGGTGTCTTCAATATTGAACCTTTTCACAATATTCTAATTTTCTGAGATACTGAATTTGGGGTTTTCATTAGATGTCAGTTATAGTCATCAAAATTAAAAGAAATAAACACTTAAAATACATCAGTCTGTGTGAAGTGAATGTATACATTATACAAGTTTCACTTTTTGAATGGAATTACTAAAATAAATAAACTTTTCCATGATTTTAATTATATGACAAGCATATATATATATATATATATATATATATATATATATAATATATATATACCCAGACAGCAAAATGAGTTTGGCAGATAGCGGACCGCTGGTGGTATGCCACTTGTGGTCCGCCATTGGACCACCATCTCTTTAAATTTAACTTGTCATGAATATTAAGAAAAGTTTATAAAAGGATATATGGAGTATAACTGAACAAATGAAAAAGATTTTAGGCAATTTGTCTGCAACCCGCCAGTGGACCGCCGGAGAACCGAACCTTGCTAGCGGACCATATACAGAATTACTGGCACCTCTAAAGTTCACTAAAAAGAGGAATATAAAATCACCTTTTGGAAAGTTAATAAAATAGCCCCACATCATCACATACCCATACATACACCATACCTAGAGATTGGCATGGTTTTATTTTCTATGCTCATTGAGCTCAATGTAAATCAAACCAGCTAATGGGATAACTGAAATAAAACCATGCCAATAACACTCGGTAACACTTTACTTGACAGTATCGACATAAGAGTGACATGACACTGTCATGACACATGAACCCTAACCCTAATCCTACACCTAACCCTAATCCTAACCCTAACTTGTTATGACAAAAAACGAATATCACTTAATAACAGAATGTTATGTCATAAACGTTTATGACTTGCTTATGACACGTTCATGACAGTGTCATGTCACTCTTATGTCGATACTGTCAAGTAAAGTGTAAACGTACATTCCATGTTTTAACATCTACCCTATAGAAAAGAGAAAAAGACCGCTTCAACCAGGGTTTTCTGCTCCCACTTGTTTTTGTTTTTATTTTTATTTTTCCGTGACGTTTCGGGTAATCAGGGAGATAGAAAAGACTATCTGGTCGTTTGTTTGTCCTGCTCCCAGGTCAGACATTTGGATGTGCGGACTTTAAAACTTACTCTTTTAACATCTACCCTAACAGTACAGTTTTTGGTGCAGGCTTCAGGCATTCTGGGTGATCAAACACTAGAAAGCATCATTAAGAGCAAAGTGTATCAATGAGCGTATAGAAAGACTTTTTGTTAATTGAGAAACACAGTAAAACAACAAAGTTTATATTGATGTGTGAAATTTGCTAACCACATAGCTATATAGAACATCGATCAGAAAATGGCAATGAACATATTCAAAGCTGTAAGCATCTAAGATGCATTGAAACTCATGGACTCTTTCAACAAACATATAACAATAATAGAAGTTATAATTAACTAGTCAAGAGAGTGTGGTCACTTAAAAATGTGTTAGTTTTATATACATATAGATATCAAGGCGATGCGATGAGTGGCCTGGAAACCTTGAAATAAAACTGAAAGAATATAAAAAAGATTCCGAGACAGTGGCTTGTGGTGTAATTGAGTGTGCGTGAAGTGTGAATTACGCTTCATAGCTTTAGCAGGCAGCAATACACATGCACAGATGCACATCGGGGCAGCCGTGGCCCACTGGTTAGCACTCTGGACTTGTAACCGGAGGGTTGCCGGTTCGAGCCCCGACCAGTGGGCTGCGGCTGAAGTGTCCTTGAGCAAGGCACCTAACCCCTCACTGCTCCCCGAGCGCCGCCATTGTAGCAGGCAGCTCACTGCGCCGGGATTAGTGTGTGCTTCACCTCACTGTGTGTTCACTGTGTGCTGTTTGTGTTTCACTAATTCACTGATTGGGTTAAATGCAGAGACCAAATTTCCCTCACGGGATCAAAAAAGTATATATACTTATATATACTTATACATTTTAATCTGTGTGTTCACAGAGAATAAAACAATTAGAGACCCGTTGATAAAATGAGAGTTTATGTCACGTTTTTGCAAATAATAGGTAATAAGGAATGTGAAGTAGGTGTTGCTACAGAGGACTAAGTACTCATGCAACACATTGTGATGGAGTGATTGACCTCATGCACAGAGAAATGTGTCCACATTAGTAAGACACGGAAGCAAGACACTTTGGAGACACCAATGTGCACGTACAGTATGCATTGTTTTGGGCTGTACCAGGGTCACTGCTTTCAGTTAGTCTGTCCCACACACCAGCCAAGCATGTGGGCGCACATTAAACATTATGCTTAAATGTTAATGGTGGATTTAAAGGAGTTTTGACATAGTTTTGAGTATTTGAGTTAAGAGTTATAGTTTTTATAAGTACCCACCACCACAGTACAGGTTATTTCTGTTATGTAGAAATTTAGAAATCATGTTTATTCTGCATTTTAAGTACTAGTGCAGTGCCCGTTCAAACATGCTATTCCTGTAGCCCAATTACATGCCTGTAGGTAGGCCTGCTTTGAAAATAGAATAGGGAAAAAAATATGGAAAATAGAATAGGGCTTCTAGGTCAGCAGACCTAGAAGCCCTAGAGGATGTCTGCACCTTCAGGAGATCTGCTATGTACAGTGGGGCCAGACCATGTAAAGATTTAAAAACAAATAAAAGAACTTTAAAATGTATTCTAAAACGGACAGGGAGCCAGTGAATGGCAAGCATGCAAGCACTGGTGTAATATGCTCACACCTTCGTGTTTTGGTTAGAAGGCGGGCTGCAGTGTTCTGAACAAGTTGAAGGCGGGATAAAGAGGAACAGCTAATGCCCACATATAGGGCGTTGCAGTAATCTAGGCGGGAAGAAATAAAAGCATGAATAGCCATCTCAAACAATTTGACAACAGCTAGTTCTGGAGTAGGCAATTCAACTAGCCCGGTTGTGCAGTCGGCACCCGCTTCCTTATTTGGGTTTTGGGTTGCCAGGTTTTAGCCTACGACAAAATTGTTGAAATTGAAAGTAAGTGATCGTGTATGTCTGGCAACCTGGAAGTTGTCAGACTAACAGAAAAAATGAATGGATCAATGGTTTTAAAATGAAGTTTGATGGCCATGCAAATTACTGAAGTTTTCCGGGAGAAAAAAAACAAAACGGGAGGGTGCTGGGAACCTGGGCCTTGAAATACGGGAGAAAACCGGGAAAAACGGGAGTGTTGACAGGAATGGTAAGGTTTGGGGCCCAAATGAAAAGACATAAAAAACTGTTTTAAAATGCCCACTGTCACATATAATGGACTTTAATATCATAAAAATGAATCATCGTCAATCCTTTTGCTTTCTTTTCTTTCCCTTCAGTTTAGAGAAAATGACCATAGCACGTTTAACAGTCCCAACTGCTTATTCCAAATGTTGTGTTTGTGCAACTGAAGCACACGACTCTGTACGAGCTCCGTCTGCATGGCATCACTGAAAAGCGACGCTGTTTTGATTCGGTCAAAGTCAACACCAACGTCTTCCCTGTACACCTCAGAGGTGAAACGACCTCGGGTGAAAAGGTCAACTCATGGCTCCTCTCATGCAGCAGCCCACATGCTGTCTGATGTTACAGTGTGAGAGAGTTTGTGCCGCCCACTGATCCTTTGCATGTGGTTCAAAAGAAGAAAAGCTAATGCAACTGCACAGAACCAACTGCACAGACCACCACATATTTCAACTCGATTTCTTTTTTTCTTATGTCTCATCAGGGGAGGGTTTTGTGGCTTAATCAGAATAACTTGCATTTTCCATTTCCCTTGTGTCAACTTGTTGTCGAACAGCTCTGTTCGGGTGTGCACAAGTTTCTAAATTTATAACTTTCATTATGTGTGTCCTTGCATTTACTAACAATAGTAGCATAGTAGAAGTCAATAAAAATAATGTTGTCAGAGATGGCGATGAATCATTATTACTATACATGTTGTAGTTAATGCCTGTCTCCATTAAATACCCACAAACCTTCCTTTGAGTGGTTATGTTTGTGTAGCACTACCAGTGGAAAGGTTTTGTTTCAATAAGTGCTGAAACTTATTGTTCAGTTTTGTTTCAGCATTATAACCACAAAACTCCTATAAAGTTAGCGTCCCCTCTGGCTCAGAGGCCATACTTAACCTGTTCATAAATCACATGCACATACACACAAACACACACACACACACACACACACACACACACACACACACGGCATCTAACTGGATGGATCTCAACATGTTAAATGGGAGATGGAGCATTCCTTGTAGACACTGCATAAAACGTATTACAGAAGGCTGGCTCTTCAAGTTGTTATGAATGGTAATGTTACTCAGGGCTTAAAGTGTTCAGGCACTGTGCCAGTACGTTTAAAATAGGATGTTGAAATACAGTATATGACGTCCTCATAAATGTCTGAGAGTTTCAGGCACAGAAATATTCATTGCTTTAAGTCCTGATTACCAAATTACCAAAAGTTTGGGCCAGTAAACGTCTTAAGAACGATTTGGTGTTCAGAGGTTTTCCCACTTGTGAGATATGGGGTACAGAGATGATATGGTAAATTTGTCTCATTCACAGAGGTATACTGTAGTGATGTGAGAAAACTGGTTTAAGATCGTTTTGATAATCTGAGGTGAGATAGCCGTTGCATTTGATCGTATCCCCACTGTGCATCATGACACTTTGTGTTATCTGTTCAAAATAATCTCGGGCGGGAAATTATTTATGACACTTTTGCTTCTCTGCTAAGAGCAGTATAGAAAAAAAATCAACAGAACCAGCAACATCGGTATCCCCATGGCAGTAAAAGAACCAGCAACGGCCCAATCCCCACCGTGCTGCTCACAAGCCCGCACTGAACCTTGTGTGACCTTGAAAGGTAACGATGGGAACGAAAGAGAAGAAACGACTTCAAACCAAAACAACAACAAAAAAAGAAGAATCTCAAAGAAGAAGATCAAAACCAAATGATAGCAGGCAGGCAACGGCTTTTCTGCTCCTGCCTTTTGACAGCTGCCACCACTGCTGCCGCTGCACCTTGTTATCACGTATCTCTGTGCAGAAACAAGCAGAAGTACACACACTCGAGACCACCACCCCTTTCCCAACACAGGGAGGTGTTTTGGTCGGCCATGCTTTGATGAGGCAGGGAAAACGCCCTCAACACAGGGGATAGTACACTCTGCGGCCTTCTTTAACCACACACACACACACGCGCGCACACACACATTTTGTGAATACAAAGTACACACACACAGATGCATGTTTTTGTTGTTTACCACAGATTATGTGTACGTGTTAAACTGCTTCCACTGTGGAAACGGGGAGGTGTAGTATTTTTCTCATGAAATGAACCGTAACGGCCATGTGCAGGCGAGGCCGTGTGTAGGCCCCCTCCCCCAGCCTCCGGCTTCCTTCCCTTCCCAGCCCCCACCTTCAGAATGGCTGCTGTCCTTGAGGCCTTAGAAAGTCGCACCTGTTCATGTATGAGTGATTGCTCTCTTTCTTTCTCTTTATCTCTCTCCGATTTCTTTTACTCCCTGGCCTGCACAGATGATGCTTTGAACGATGTAATGGTTGGATAACTTTCCATGAAAAAGACAATGTGTTCAGTTTGTTCCCTTTCTACATCTACATCTCATAGTCTGACTGTTGGTTTGATTTACAAAAATTCCAGAAGAAGAAAAAAACAAAGTTCAATGTAAACATGTTGACTATGTATTTTACCTTCACTTCATTATCTAGTGTTGACCTTTTGTAATTGTCTCTTCCCCTTTTCAATCCCCACATTATGTTTTACTTTATAGGGACCTTCTAGAACAAGTTGCTGAGTTTGAGAAGGCAGATTTCAAATCTGGCAGTAAGGTAAGTCACTGAAACTCAGAGATGAGAATAAGTACATTTGCCCTTGTCTGTGGTGCATCCTTCATAATAGTATAATTTCCACTTATACACTCATATGAAAATGAAAAGTGAAATAAGACCATAAATGATACTTAGTTCTGGGTGTGACTTCTGTGGTTATTCATGCTGTCACGTAAACTAGTGCAGCTTCCACTTCAGCATTTGATCAAATGCTAGTATAGGCTCAATTATTCTCAGAGATCAACCCTATGTGGACATTATGGCATGAACATCATCATTGTGGATCTATCCTACATTATTAACCAATGAGCACAAACCAATCTGCCTTATTGTTATACAAACCAGGAGATCAACAGACCAAAGTTAGCCCCACTAAATGAAGGTGGAGTGTCAGAACTGCTGAACAAGGTAACTTTTATTTAATCTGCGTGACTGTAATGCACATGTTGTTTTTGTCAATTATTACATACTGAGTTACAGCAAAACTAGTGTAATACTCGTATAATCTGAACAAAAGTAGCATAATATGAATCATTTACTACTTGTCCAGGAAATTGGAAGACTCCAGGAGGAGAACGACAAGCTGAAAGCCAGATTGCGAACTCTAGAGTCTCAGGTACGTAGGATGTGTGAGAATTCATGCCTTCCTCATTTCGAAAGATCATTTTGAAATGTGAGCTAGACGTGCCAGAAAACTGCGTGGGCAAAGACTGACAGATAAAAGCATGGTTGAAGTCCAGGCTGTGCAGCTGTGGTCTGATTCCAGCTAGAGAGACCTGCTTAGAGGATCACACCCTGAATGATGAAATGGAGGGAAATGGATCCCTCCGTGGTGGTTGAATAGGTGGTTGATAGGTTGTTGGAATGGATAGATTGAAGGAAGGAAGGATGCTTTCATGGGTGGACGTGTGGGTCAGGGACAGATGATAAATGTATTGATCTACAAGAAAAACAGGGTTGGGAATGACATTTTCTGTGCGAAGATTCTGATGATCTCTGAGCTCCCTCCATTCTCTATTGTTTGTTACAGGCTACGAGTGCTCTGGATGAGCGGTCCAAGGCGGAGAGAGCCTTGAAAGATCTGCAGGTGACCCAGGGGGAACAGCAGGTAAAAACATGCACACACACACACAGCATTTCACACCTAACAGTGTCTGACTTCATGAGGTCGATGTGTGGACAGGAAGTAATTGTTGTTTGATACTGTGCTCGTCGTCTTCACCTGCAAACCCCCCCCCCCACTCACACACACACCACCAAAGTATGCTGTGCAGTCGCAGGAAATTAGCAGCCTGGAGGACACTGTGGCCTCCCTGCAGGCCGAGTTTCAGAAATCTCTGAGTGCCAAGGAGGCCTCTCAGCGGGACCTGCAGGAGAACCTGGTGTCGGCCAAGCATGACCTGCTGCGTGTGCAGGACCAACTGGCTCTGGCTGAGAAGGTGAGGTGCTCTCTGCATGCACAAACTCACACAAGCACATGAACACACTTACAGGTTAGACATACAGTGTGATTTACCGTAAACGCACCCACCATAGAGTTTCTACCATTTTATACCACCATTCTGGTGTGAGGACATTATTGTCCGAGCCGATGTGAACAGACTTCTTGTAATTTGTAAGTTGCCACAGCTGATAATGTGTGTTTGTTGTCTGTCTGTTTGTTTGTTTGTTTGTTTGTTTTTGCCGGGTTAGGAGCTGGACAGAAAGTTCCAGGAGACGGCAGCATACCGCAACATGAAAGAGATTCTGTCCAAGAAAAATGATCAAATTAAAGACCTACGGCGGCGCCTACAGAAGTGAGTAAAGCAACAGAGCCAAGCAAGAATCTTTGCTCTTCTTCACACTCACATGTTAATCCGATTTTGGTTTGAATACCTTGGCTTAATGAAGATGTAGAGTTCCCTTGCCCTGTCTTTAATGAAATCTGTTATATTCCTGTTTCTCTGTCCAGGTACGAATCAGATGACTGAACAGGTACCAGTCAAGACTCCAAGAAGGGACAGACATCTCTTCATGAAAACTACAAGTTACTTGTTTGTGGAGTTTGACTCCAAAACTCAAAACTCAGTTGACTTTGGGCTTTGGGCTATGAGAAGAAGGAAAAAAAGGGCTTTTTAACAATGACATGCAATTGAAAAGGAACTCAATTGCTGAAATATCTGAATATGTATACGCTTTCTAAGAACAATGCAGCTCATCAATCACAATCCTGCCTATAACAAGAGCAGCTTTCTCTGGTGAAAGGAGCCTCTGTAGATGTTCACCTCTTTTAGACCCTTGCAACCAGGTGTAGTGAAGACGTAGATGAAGGTGGAGGAAAAGGCACCGTTTTCGCTTACAGACACACTATTTTATTTGTACTTTTGTTGACGATGCAGACACCACGTCTTACCTTTCTGTGAATCTCTGCAATGTCTGCGGAAGTTTTTTTTTTTTAATTCTAGCTGAAAAGCACTTTGCAAGCACTATCATGCCAGTTGGGGAGGGAGGGTATTTTGAAGGGCTCTGCCCTTCCACACCCCAAGATTTAATATGCCTGAGTGGGAACATAGTAGCCTCAAGCCCCATTTGACATAGGGAACATATTTCTGTGACATAGTCATTTATTGTCTCTTACTAGCCTTTACTCTAATGTTCTGTATCTCCACAGAAAAGCAGTTTTATCATTCCATGTTTTTTTTTTCTGATTTAACATGCTCACTTGTTTAAATGGCTATTGGTAGCTGTGTAGCTATTTTCACTCTTGGCCAAAGATGACTTTCCGTGTGTCAGTTCTAGGCTGTGCTGGGGTGTGAGATTTCACACATGTGGAAGAGAAATTGACTTGTTTTTAGTTTCCTCTCAGTCATCAACAGAAAGGGAGGGGGCGGTCATGCTTGTTTCCCTTGTTAACCCCTTTTCACAGATGTATGAGCACTCTTTTCAGAGATTCATTGATCTGTAAAGAATAGATTGTAATGAATGATTGGATTCCCTCTACTGTCATTATCTATATATGTTGTACGTTTCATGTTCAGTATCATGTTGCATGTTGCAGTGGTGATATTTTGGATGTAAATGTAATGGAAAGTCAGTGGTGCTTAATCGTTGGTTGTGGGGTCTCTGAAACAGACAAACTCACTGTCACAGTCTCCAGGCTTAAAGCAAAGACTTAAAAGTTCTCGAGAATCCTGCAACACTTGTGGTGTGTGTGCACAATTAGCGTAGCTGAGCAATGAGCATGCATCTCAAGCTATGTTCTCAGAAAAGACCTGTTAATGCTGTTTAGTAAAGCCACACAGGTCAAGCCACAAGTAATTTTAGATCATTTGCCTTAGGTGAATTTAATTTAGTTACAGAGAGACATTTGAGTTTTTGCCTTCTCTATAGGCCTTTATCACGGCAGCCGAAGTAGGAAGTGAACAGCCCTGTTCCTGTGTGAGCACAGGTGTTTCTAATTAAGTGTCAGATTCGGCCACAGTTACTTCAACCAGAGGCCTCGTTAATGTTTTTAGGAACACCTGTGGTTTGCCTGCCAACAGGAAAGTGAACAGCCCTGCTTCAGCTGCCGTGATAAAGGCCTATTAAGTTGGCCTGGTAGTACTTCTGGTGTCCCATATAAATTGATTCCTCATCCTGTTCAATTAACAGCAGGCAATTAATTAGAATTGTAAAAGACATCTGGCATATTGTCACTTTCAGGATGAAGTGCGGAACATATGCCATCATTAGAGCAGCATGACCATGCTTGTTCTAGTACAAAATGGAGGGTTAGTTGCAGCAAACCGCTCAAAGGCTTACAAGACTAGACAAGCAAGGCAATGCCTCTGATTACTAAGTATCAGGCTGTTTCATATTATAAAACCAATGTTTGGGCTAAGTACTACAAATCTTTACATTTTATAGCTGGATTTGAAACAGTCATCAAGGCTGAACAAC
The DNA here is from genome assembly GCF_018492685.1 of Alosa sapidissima. NCBI lineage: Eukaryota > Metazoa > Chordata > Actinopteri > Clupeiformes > Clupeidae > Alosa > Alosa sapidissima. Next base: position 12,214,905 of record NC_055973.1, on the reverse strand, counting down.
TAAGCCATGGACAGCTATGAGCTCCCACTGAGTGAGTTGCGCCAATCTAGTTAGTTATGCCGAAAGGAAAACTGTATCTATCACTAAATATGTAGAGTGCCTCTTGTACCTACGTTTTCCATATTTATGAGGTCTGCCTAACCCCCAGGTTGGATATATGAAGTAGTAAGCAAATAAATTACTAACATGGACATGTTCTGCCATGGGGTATACATGCTATGCCATGTTCTCTCTCTCTCTCTTTCTCTCCAGTTCTTCCCCCTGGCTACCTTTTCCCACCATATATAAACTTATCCAATTCGGCACACGTTTTGTCTCATCCTGCCCATCTCTCCTCCTTACACATATCCCATAAAAATGCCTATGATGTTTAGGTCTACTGGAGCAAATGGGCTTCTAGGCCCCACTACTGGGAGCTTTGGTGGCCTACGCTCAGATGTTGGGCTGGGAATGGGTTTTGGTCTTGTTGGAGGTGCCTCTGCTGCAGGCTTAGGTCTTGGGGTATCGAGAGGTGTCGGTTCCACGGTAAATGTCACCCCAGGATCTTTTAGCCGTGCGTCCACGCTTGTCCCTCTACTTACGCGGGCGGACGAGAAAAGCACGCTGGCAAAGTTAAACGGTCGATTCTCCGGCTTTGTGTCTAGAGTGCGTCAACTTCAGAAAGAAAACGTTGCTCTGGAGGCGCGCCTAGCGGAGCTCACCGGGACCTCGGATGCGACCACGGTCACAGTCCCTGCGATCGAACAAGAAACCCTGCTGCAGGAGTACCGCAACAACATTGCAACCCTCTCCCTGGACACAGTCAAACTGGAGATCGAATTGGATGGCATTTGTGATGTTGCACATGAACTAAAGGCCAAGTAAGTGTTTTTTTTTGTTTGTTTTTATGCCTCTTATGACTGTAGGCCTAAGCACAGCTACAAAACATTTCAACCAAATTCATGCAACCACAAGTAATTTCCTTCAAACAACAAAACTTGTGGTCAAATCAGTGTGTGCCTTCAATCAACAATGAACAACAAAATGCAAAACTTAGGTTTCAATATGAGGAGTTTCAGCCTTAATTTTTGCTATGCCTATGCCATTTCTTTATATTTTACATAGGCCTAGAAAAACTGAAAAGACTAAATGTATTAAGTGAAATTAATTTTAATAATTATTTCTCAGATGTGCCTTAGATCCAGCTTGCAAATAGCAACACGAAACAGAGATGGTATCAATAATGAATGATTGCTGATTGAAAATTGTGCAAATGAGTTTCACAGAGTAACATTTCAAGTTCATAAATGTGCAAGCAATGTCTATTAACTGTGAAAACATGTTTTCCATTGGCATATAGCAAAAATAACATAGTTAATCCAATAGCATTAGAGTGTGTGAGAACTGCTTTTGCTGACATTTGCAAGAAGTGACTTCTGCTGTGCTAAGAAGGTGAAGATCAAGATGAAGTCTTAGCAATCGAGAAAAAAAGCAGTAATATTGTGCGCCTGTGTGCAGGCAACATGCATGATTTTGACTGGCTGTTTTGGTATGTTGTTCACACTTGTTTACATCTTGCAGGTATGATTTTGAGCAAGGTGTGAAATTTCAGTTGGAGGCTGATATTGCTGCCATGAGAAAGGTAATGATTCAAATGAGGTCATTGGTTCACTAATCAGTGTGGCAAGTTAATATAGTACATAACCGTATCTATATTTAACTAATGAAAACAGTTTATTATTATTATTTTAATGCAGGTGCTGAAATATTCAGTAGTTGACCAAACTGGAAAAGGCCCGGTACTTTCCAAGGAATGTCAATGAACGATCATTCGAAGTATATTACATTTAGTTTAGGGATTGCATAAGAGATATCAGTCTTAGTGCCTGCGTGGGGAATACTCAAATGTCAGGATGCTTAGTCTTAAAGGATGTTTCTGGTTAATTTGTGGGGTGCAGGACATTAAGGCAGCCTCTGAACTTCATGAGGAGTTAGATGCTCGGCGACACAGCCTGAAGGATGAGTTGGACTCCATCACCAAAATAGAAGAGGAGGTAATGCAGATAACTTGTACACATGGTGCACATGAAGTATACAATTTCTTCTCTTGCACATGCAGGCTACTATGTGAACATGCATACAAGAATGTTGTGCTAATTGAACTGTGAATGGCCTCACAATGAATACATAGTGTCTCCATACATTTCAGATCCTAGAATCTTAATCCTAGAATTGCATTAATTGTTATGATGATGATTGTTGTAGGAGATAGCCAGTCTTGAATCCAAAATGGGAAAATCCTTTGACACATCCGTGTCATTGATTGAGGTGGACACAGGGAAATCCTTCGACATCACTGTGGCACTGAACAAGATCCGTGCAGAGTATGAGGCAACAGTAGAGAAACACAGAAAGGAGGGTGACACATACTACAAACTCAAGGTACGGCCTACACATTGTCGCAGCTGGAAGTATTTGACAGAAATGGTGTATAAACAAGGAATGATGAAACATTGTGCTGGGCAAGGAATTGTGGATCAGTGAAAAGCATCCAAGGTGCATTTTGGAGAGACAGTCCAATGTTTTGTTATTTTGTATGTTCTATGGGTAGTTGGCAGTTTTGTACTGCTTTGTTCCCATTATAAGCTGTTGTGCCAAAAATATCAATCTATTCCCCACAAGCCTACAAGGCACGTGCCTCCATGCAAGGCACTTCAATCCAACTGCCCTAGGTGGCGCTGTTCTGCATGGCAACTTTGTACTGCTTTGTTCCCACTGTGTAGGACAGTGTTTTTCAACCACTGTGCCGGGGCACACTAGGGTGCCGTGAGAGATCATCAGGTGTGCCGCAGAAAATTACCCAAATGTCGCTCACTGGTCCAGAAAAGCAACTGTTGCATCAAAGAATTTATAACCACATGCTCTCATTGATTGTATGATTACACTATTTGTGGTATGCAGGCATTGTACAACGGGGGCCCCATATCCAGTATTCACAGAATCATCACATATCCAGTTCATAACAACAATTAAATTAGATATAGTCACCTACAAATGAAACAGAGGGCGCTTGTTTCATTGAGCAGGTCTTGCATAGAAGCCATAATAAGGCCATATCTGTGTATTATTTGAAATGTTAGGCTATGGTATTTTTATTTTTTCTTCACACAGGATGTTAGTGTGCCGTGGGACATTTTAAGTGTCAAAAGTGTGCCGTGGCACAAAAAAGGTTGAAAAACACTGGTCTAGGAAATGATGACAAGCAAAGTGCAAAGTCTAAAGTCTAACCAAAGTTAATTTAATAACTTGGCATTTATATGCTGATTTAATACCATGACCAAGGTCCTGACTACAAACAATTGGTCAGCTCAATACTCCCACAAGCCACATGAGAGCTTTAGTTCATACCCGAGATACTTTACTCATTGACTAGCTTTGCACTTTGCCCATCATTTAAATTAGGGCCCAAAACTGGATCAAATAGTGCCAGATGTGCTGCCTTTTGTTACTAATTTAGTCTTTGAACATATCATATCATATTATATATCATCAAACAGATTACTCAAAATAGGGGACCAGTGCCACTGAAAAGGCGCGCTGCTGGGTTTACAGCTACAAATATTCACACCACAAATTGTTCTCCAGTCAACACTGGAGGTAGATGAGTGTGGTTGGACCGTACTGGAACAAACCTACAGCAGCCCCCAGGTCTCTGGCCTCAGGTCGTCCGCTGGTCAGAGAAAGAGAAGCCTCCCACGGTGTTTACAGTGAAACTCGCAACCCACATCCTTGTCCCTCGGCGAGCTTTCAGCTGTGTGCAGTGAGGCTTGAGGCCACTAAACATAACATTTATGCCCAGACGGGATTTAATAAGAGGTAGTTTTATTTCAATTCAATTAGAATTACTGTTTGTTTATGTAATGTTACAGGTGTAATAAAGCTGCTCCTCTGCGTTAAAAACCAAAGTATGTTGATACTGTGGAACATATGAGAAAGCTTATCAGATTCTCCAATTTCACACTCATAGTAGCTGAGCCAAGCCCAAGGGAAGGGAGTCTAGTTTAGTTTGCAGGAGCTTTTACTGTGGTGACTGTGTTAGTGCCCAGGTACAGTTAGATTGTATTGAAACCAACTGCATCTAAACATGTGTCCATCACAATGTTTGGTCTGTATCTTCCGCCTCATGTCCCTCAGTTTAATTTCTAATATCGAATCTCTAAACTTCTAAAGATTATTTTCCATCTCCAAATACCCCACCCCTTCATCTGTCCATCATATAAATCTGTCCTGTACCATCTCATTGTCCTCCTCCATGTCTGTCTTTAGATGGAGGAGGTCCAGGCTATGAAGGAGAGCACTTCTGAGGAGCTCTCCTCCACTAAGCAGGAGCTCACCGCCTCCAAGAAAGAGCTGCAGACCATCAAACTGGAGCTGGAGAATCTCGTTAATAAAGTAGGTCTGACATTAGTGATTTCCCCATGCAGCATGCCGACAGTCTGACCTTTGTGTGTGTGTGTGTGTGTGTGTGTGTGTGCATGTGCTGGTTTGTTTATCATAGAGTTGTTTGTTTGTGTGCTTGAGTATTTACACAGATCATGTTTGTGGGTGTGGGTGTGGATGTGCGTTTGTAAACTGCGGTGTCGATTTCTGTATTTGTTTAAGTAGGTTTCACAGATCACCTTTATGTGTGTGTGTGTGTGTGTGTGTGTGCTGGTTTGTTTATCACAGAGTTGTTCGTTAGAGTGCATGAATGTTTACACGGATCATGATTGTGGGTGTGGTTGTGGACGTGGGTGTGTAAACTGCGGCGTAGATTTCTGTATCTACAGTAGGCTATGTCATTTCTGTATCTATGTCATTTCTGATAAGAGTTCAGTTTAACCTCAGTAAACATGTGAGAGGGAGGTGCTGGTGTAGTGGCTAAGGAGCCGAGTTAGTATGTATTGGGTTAGTATGTATTGGGTTAGCATGTATTGGTTAGCATGTATTGGGTTAGCATGTAGTGGCCAGAAAAGCTGTGGGGTCAATTCCTGGCTGCCACCATTGTGCCCTTGAGCAAGGCACTTAACCAGAGTTGCTAGCCTACTGAGACACTGGCCCTGTAATAATTTCCATCTGTGAGTCGCTTTGGATAAAAGTGTCAGCTAAATTAATAAATAATACAAATAATAATATAAAAACAGACAGTAAAGAAGAGGTTGTGTCAACAAGAGCTCAAGAGACTACTGAGGCTACAGTCAATCACAGACCCATAACAAATATATAAAACAGACAGGCAGTTTTGGCCAAGCGAATCTAAATGTCACCTGCTGTGACTCCTCTTTTCAAAATCAACACATGGAGCATCGTGATTCATTTGTGGCATTGTCTAAGTGAAAACTGAGAGATGATTTCCCCCTCTAGGCCCCGGTGTGCTCTCTGCATGCAGCTGACTGCACTGCAGAGCGTGCTGATCGCTATCCGAACATCATGTAAATCACAGCTCTATGGGTCGAGGAAAAAAAAAAGAGAGAAAATAAAACAGGAAGTGGTTGGAACTAGGCTACTGTACATGCTAACGCTTTTGTCAATGTCTACTGCGGCTGCTGAGGGTACCGTAGCCTTCCCAGAAGACATCGAGCTGCTCGGCAGCAATAAACTTACGTATCAACAAAGGGAGTTTTATCATCCTCACACACCATCAAAGATGTTAGGTCAACTTACGTATCAACAAAGGGAGTTTTATCATCCTCACACACCATCAAAAATGTTAGGTCAACTTACGTATCAACAAAGGGAGTTTTATCATCCTCACACACCATCAAAAATGTTAGGTCAACTTACGTATCAACAAAGGGAGTTTTATCATCCTCACACAACATCAAAGATGTTAGGTCAGATTGTTTCATCAGTTGTCACGATAAATGTGTAATCCAAAGCCAGGGCATTAGAGAGTAATTAGTCATTTCATTTTCAACAGTAGTTTTCTTATGATTAACTGTGCATTGTGATAATCGGTGGAATTTTCTCTTTAACAGTAATCTGATTGTGATTTCGACATTTTGATTCACATACAGTACTCATTCACTTTAATATTATCATCATACCCACTCTGATTGATTTGTCAGTCCCACTCATTCAAAGTGAATTTATACATTGAAATGCATTGGGAGTGTCTATTAGGCCTATTAGAGACTCCCAATGCATTTCAAAAACTAAAGACAAACATGACAAAAACTATTTCCATCCACTATTTCCTGTTTTTTATTGAGTCATCACCGTCACCCTGCCTGCCCTCTGCTCTTCCTGCCCTGCTCCTCCTGCAGACAGTGACCCTGGACCACCACCTCGCCGAGGCCCAGGCCCAGTCAGACTCTGCCGTGGCTGGGTATCAAGCCCAGATCCAGAGGCTGGAGGCCGCCATTGAAACAGCCAAAACGGACCTCCTCAAGCAAATCCTCAAATACCAGGAGCTGCTAGACATAAAGCTAGCTTTGGACACTGAGATCCAGAGTTACAGGCTGCTGTTGGACGGGAGTGATGACAGGTGAACTGACACTCTGTGCTCCGTTCAGCTTATACAATAACCCTCAAGGTTCCTGTTGCATGTAGACATTTGGACATCGAAGTTGTTAATCGATTGTTATTTTCATTTTCATTTCACCTGGTGTTTTTATGTGACATTAGTGATTTCCCCATGCAGCTGAGTGGCGCCTCCTCCTCCCTGAACCTGTCCAAATCCCCTCCCGTCTCCGTCAGGAGCCCCTCGCCCTCCAGTGCCACCCAAGACCTCCTCTCTCTGGAGCAGAGCACAGAGGAAGTGGATCAGTATGTCGTTTCTCCTACTTCCTACTTGACTAGTCGGTGTAAATGTCACCTGCCATTCTTACTGAGTAGCCTACTTTGATTGTAGATAGCACTATGACGTTTTCATGGCGTTTTAGCTTTGTTATGTGTTTCTGTGGTGGCAAATGTCATATTGTTTTTCACAACTGCTGAGGAGGTGCGTTGTTTGAGGAAGTGACATGTCTTGTCTCCTAGGGCATCATCTATGACTGTGACAGAGTCATCATCGACATACTCCTACTCAGGTGAGGTTGGTGATGCAACAGAAATTAAAAAATCCAGTATTTCCGTGTAATTCCTGAAAATATAAAACCAAGTGTCATCATTTTTATTTATCTGCACTGTGCCTGTTGGTCAGTATTAGATTTCTTATTTGTGGTTTTATGAGCAAGCATGTAAAGGATGACTGATTGAAATGTTTGCTTCAATACAAAGTCGTCACAAAGTGTTTTCAGAAATACAACTGTAGCTGTCATCAGCTACCTCTGATGGAAAAAAAACCCACTATGCAACAGAAGCACTTTCTGAACAGGAGCTTTGTCTTCTTGGTATTCTAATGAAGAGTGAAAGTTTCTGTTACCCCATTGTCAGTTTGTGGTTCAGCAAGGTGCTGGTATCGCCACCTGGGCTGTTTGGTTCAGCACAGACAAGGCCTCTATTGACTCATCAACCAAAATTATTCTCACTAGAACAGGACATGGCACAGAAACCAGCTAACGGCAGAGCAACTGTACTTTACACTTTGATGTAAAATGACACTGGCTAGGAGGAAAAGGGAACAGCACTACAACTAGTTCGGTAACACTTTACTTGAAGGTATCTACATAAGAGTGACATCACACTGTCATAAGAATGACACTAACCCTAACGGTTACACTTTACTTGAAGGTATCTACATAAGAGTGACATGACACCGTCATGAACGTGTCATAAACATTATAAACAAGTCATAAACATTTATGACATAACAACGCTTCTGTTACTCGCTTCTGTCAAGTGTCATTCGGTTTTTGTCATGATAAGTTGACAGTATCGACATAAGAGTGACATGAACATATGACAGTCATGACACATGAACTCTAACCCTAATCCTAACCCCTAACCCTAACCCTAACAAAACCATATGACAAAAACTGAATGTCACTTAATAACAGAAGCTTTATGTCATAAACGTTTATGACACATTCATGACAGTGTCATGTCACTCTTATGTCGATACTGTCAAGTAAGGTGTAACCCAAGTTGGTCTACCTAATATTTAGGCCGCAAAACTAAGACCTGTACAATATTTTTGTTAATTTCCAATTTTTCATACATGTATTCACCCTTGATTTTGCATCATTTTTTACACTCTCAGAAGTGCCTTATCTTGGAGGCCATGTTTTGGCATTAATATCTTAAAAAGTATTATTCCTAGCCTGCCCAACCTTTGTAGGGTTTGGATGTTCTCTGTATGATTGGACCATTACAAGTTTGTACTGCATGGCAAATACTTTTAAATAAGGCCCTAGATATGGAAAAAAGTGCAAAACTTGTGATATTGAGGATCCCCAAAATTGGCACTTTGTACCCTAAATGTCCATACAGTGAACTTTCACATAGATTTTCAAGTGCCTACTAGCTACCCCACATATCATTTTAACCCCATAAAAATGACTGAAAAACACAACCTCCCCTTCTTTAATCATTCAAATCTTCAAGCCCATTGTATGAGGAGCTCAAATATTGATACACCATTAATAAAATATAGTATATAAAGAAAGAAAAAATGGTTGATACCAAAAGTGCACAAGACATGTTTATACTACCCTTAATGTCACTCTTTTTGCACTTTTTTCCCCAAATCTAGCGCCTTAGTCAATGAGAATGTCGTACAAACGTTTAGTGATTCAGTCATACTGAGAACATGTTTGTCTTCCACCCTAAAAAATTTGGGCTGCCTATGAATAATATTTTTAATTATATTAAAGCCCAAACATTGCCTCCCAGATAATGTAATTTTTTAGGCTGTAAAACTGAAGTAATTTCAAGGGCTGAAAAAAATATGAAGACATAGGATTTGAACAGAAATATTTCACAGTCCTTGGTTTTGGGACCGATTCTTGATATAGACAAGGTTTGAACAAAATCTGAGACGGTCCTGCAACAACCTTATCTGATTGATACAGAATGACCCAGCTCTGAACTGAAAGACACACAGCCTACAGTATATAGTCACATCTCCCCAAAAGCACACAAATAATAGGCCGACTGTACGTGCACACATGAATGTCATACAGTCAACATGTCATGTTAGTTCGGCTGAAGCTAACATACAGGTACAACATCATGGGTGCAAGTTTGACAGGGTATTTTGCCGACATGTGCAGTCAGACGCACAAAGTGGGCAGAGTCAGGCCGAAGTTAATTAATAAAATATGGATATAGCTAGATCAGAATTTAACGCTGGTTGCATGTGATTGGTTTATTCCATTTCACTTCACCGGAGAGGTCTCACCCAATTTTAGAGTCCCCGTTTTCCTACCTACCTATATCTGCCGAACTCAGGCCCGAAGTGTTGTACACTAATTAACCCTAATTAACATGCCAATAGTAGTTATCTCTTACCTCTGACTTCATGTTATTGTGTCACATTTTTAGTATTGTAGAGTTATCATTTCATTATTTTTGTACATCATTACAGAAACTGTGATTGAGACAACTACAGAAGAAATTACAATCACAGGTAAGACTGTGTGTGTGTGTGTGTTTGTTATGGTCATGTGGAAATTAGTACTCATTTACTTGGTGAAGATCCCTTAGCTGGTAGTATATCAAGAGTTCAATTATTGAACAACTTAAAGTAACATATGGGCAGTTCCAACGACAGGATGTGACGGTTGGACTCATATTGGTAAACAAAATGCCTTAGAGCTATGTACTGTAGCTTGTGTAATAACAACCATTGAAACTCCTTTCTTGTCTGTCGGCAGAAGAGATGACGACAACTATTTCTTCGGATGCAGAAGACTAGTCTAGACTATTGAGTCTGCTTCAACACTTTGAGGCAGACAGAAATAACTAAGACAAGGGCAGATTTTTGCCGTTCAAACAATAAAACATCATTTCAAAACTACTATGTGTCAGTTAGATCACCTTAAAATGCTGACGAGCCTTGACACTTTGTATGTGTGTATGAACTGTGTCTAACTTAACTTATCTGAACTCTAACATGTACTGCCATAATAGCCTTGTCCTTAAAGGTAAACAATGCTGGGCAATGTCTAACACATAACACGTTTTGTAACACTCAGTGAATATCTCCTTATGAATCATGATCTGCTAGCTCTCTACTCTAGAAAACTAATGAAACATTTACAGTGGGGGCAGCCTGTCCCCCAAACAATAACAAAACACTGTGGAATTTCTTTGGGACCATTGAAAGGAGTGAGCTACCTCTCTGATGTGTTTTGTTTGGTCTTTGGTTCTAATGTCATGTAAGTTGCTTTGGAAAAAAAGTTTCTGATAAGAAACATGAACAAACGCGACATCATCTAGCACCGCTTACCCTACCCTTAAGTGCTGTTTTATTTTGTTGTATTTTGCTGTGTGGATGTGTACAGTAGTTGCTTCGTTGATGTCCTCATAACTGGCTTTAGCATATGGTGCAATCTTTTTTGTCTTTTGTCGTTTTGGACATGTTAATTACATTTTGTGTTCTTTCATTCTTTTCAACCTTTCAACTTTCTTTTCAACTGATGGATGTGAATTTCTTGGAGTGGAGTGTGGTTAATGTTTCGGTCTCCTTTTCCACACCCTCTTTTAAAAAAAAGATGTTTTCACTTCAGAGCTCTTCCTATGTGCTGTGGTCCAAGAGATGCAAGCTGAAAGAACGTGTGTCTGTGTGGCTGAGACTAGTGCCCATAAACCACCGTCGTCTCAACAAAGCTTTATGCCGTTTCACAACCGAAAGTGCCAGATCAGGTCGACAAGGAAACTCTCGGTTGGGTGGCTTCCAGGGGGATTTTATGTGCCAATTCAAATGAACGAGCAGGCATGATAACATGTCACATGGCATGGGTGGCTGACAAGCCTAATGTTCCTCTCTTTTGCCTGGTATTTTTAGGGACATTTTCTGTGCGTATTGCAATTGTTGTGGTGTACCAATAGATTTCGGTAAAGGATTATGTTTAATTTATTATATTAAACATAATCATATTACATAAACATATTTTTCTGTGTGATTACTTTGTTTTTATTTCTCAACTTTATCCTTAGAGAAACCCAAACAACCTGATTTAGAAAAAGCATGGACAAAGAAGTGGAGAAAGTTTCTTCTTTTTATTCCATCAAGCCTTTAAAGGTACCCTCCAGTAGGGCACCCTCTTGTGGTGTTACCCAGAGAGTATAAGGTTGGTGGCTCTTGCCCATGCTGTGTCCAGTTTCAGTGAAGATGAGATTGCATCTATTCAAATTACTGGCATGATGTATGACCACTCATTCATGCTTTGATGTTATATCTAATGATGCTTTTATTAAAAGTGACCAAAAGTACCAGTAGCTGATACCATAAAGCAGGAGACTGAAATCTGCATCTGACATAATGTTCAAGTCTAAAGCTATTGAACTATCTAATAGTGAAAGATGCTAAGGCTCTTAGGAACCATACCACATGGAGAATCTACTTTTCTCCAAACCTTAGTGCTAATGTCCATGAGGCTCCCTACCTTATGGCCTTGTGGCTGTTTGGAGAAAGGTTAATCCAGTAGTAATAATGGTAGTATAATGGTGTATCACCTTGTTTGCAGTAATAATAAGTAAGTAGTAATTGTGTATCACCTTGTTTGCAGTAGAGGAGTAGTCTACCTTATACTAAATGTCATACTAAAAGCACTCATAGATGGTCCTCCATGTGTTTGGTGAGTACTTTGACATGGAGCAGAGAGCAAACACTTGCGCAAGTCAGTTTACCACCTGTGGTTATAGCACCGTTACAGTCACCAAACCTCTAAATAATGGTTCCCCATAAAACAGAACATTGCTTTATAATAATCATACTGAATGTTTCATAAAACACTAGGGCTGACTGAAGCCTTCCCACAGTGTCTGATTGGTTGTGCCTATCTAATCTAACAGCCCAATAAAATACCTCCTGTCTAACGTTACTGGCGGGACACAGACACAGGGCAACCACTATGTTTTTAGTGAAACTTGTAACCCACATCCTCTCCACCAACTTTCATCTGTGTGTAGTGAACCTTGTGCTGCCTGAATGTAGCATGCATTGGCAGAGGGGTTTGATTTTAATTTAGATTTAATAGCATATGCTTTTATGCACTATCACAGGTAAATATGTTCTCAAAACTACTACTTATTCTGTGCTCATATCAACATAAAACTAAACAAAATCTGGCTGCCACCACAAATGGATTCATAATTTAGAACTAATAATTAGATGTGCTAGAGGTGTTTATTAAACGTCAGTGCTGTCTTTTCAGCCTCTGGGGATTTTTTCTGCAGGAAGAGGGAGAAGTGCCAGTCTGGCATTTCATGGTGTTGTGTAAAATGGTGCTGTGTAAAATGGGCCCATCAATTTGTCTTTAAGAGTGTGACAATGGGGACTGTTGCCATGTTTCTAAAGGCAGTCCAGTTTCCATGCCTGGGAAACAACAGACACCTGACAACATCCTGCATGAAAAACATATCCCTTTCATGAACCCATGAATACACAACAGGCAGATTTGTCAGACAGAGGAGGTGTCAGACAGTGAGGAAGCTTTGCCAGGGAAATCTAACGGTCATCTGCTGTGACTGAGAACCTTGTCGAATCACCTCACGCAACCATCAGAATGACTGAAAGTAGAGAGATGACTTGCCACTGTGAGGCTAGCAGTTACTAGCAGTGGCATTCTGCTGACTGCATTGGCGGCATCTCGATCACTTTCAGCATTAAATAAATCACAGCATTGGTAGAGAGAGAGAGAGAGAGAGAAAACACAGGAAGTGGTTGGCAGCAGCTCTAGCTGTGTACATTTTCTCACCTTTCTGCTTGGAGTTGATATACATTTCCCAGCAGACACTAATGTCAGCAAAACTGGGCCTTACTGCTACCAATATATTTACAGAAGGGATATTTACAGAAGTGAGGTTCCAATGAAACATACATAGAGAAAGATGTTCACAGTAGTAAAGGAAGAGTAACATCTCTGATGGCCAAGTTTAGGATAATTTTGTATGTTACTGCATCACGATACACCAACTCGTGCTGATTGTTATGACCCCTATTCCCCACAGAATTGAACAAGATTCATATTTTGTACAGGTGGGCAATATTTTGAGCAATGTTTCTTGGCAACCACATCATCAGTTCCATGTGTTCTGGATGATCATGAACATTTGCCTACTGATGATTAAAGTTCTTTTGAAAAACATGTTGGTCAATATCAACGGGAACTGGTCAGAAACAAAATACCAGCAAAATTGCTCAGAAAGTTGTATCACCAGACTTGCTTCACATGATCGCATGTTGACTCAATTATTCATAAGAGGTCGGTGTACCTAAGTATAAAACATTTCAGTGCCTCAGTGTTTTTTCATTAGGTCACTGTGGCAGCAGTAGAAAGTCCACTTCCCATTACTTGTTTGCCTCTGCTGTTGAAACAGTCATGGGACGTTCCCCCTTCTGCCACAGACGTAAGCAGCACACCCTTATCAGCTGGATAACATCCCCTTCAGGGCATCATCTGTCACGCTATAGGATTCACAGCCACAACCAGGGTTCCAGGTAACACGTGTGTGTATGTGTGTGTGTGTATAGGGCATTAGGGACCAGGGATGCCAGCCGGGACCAATACTACTGACAATGTACTTCACTCACACTTCTAACGAATAGCAGACCACAGAGGCCTATGGACTGAACCTTTGACAGGGCACCTTTAGGTGCTCCTGAATCAAACTGAGAATCCTTACAAGTGGCTTTCCATGTTGTTGGTTCTTAGAGTTGTTCTGACTTTCTTCAATCTTCTGCCACTTTTAGACCAATTATAAACTATTCTACTATTTTATCTAGTCTACTTCGGCCACTTACCAATTATTGCATGCCATGCGTACTTCAACTTTTGCTCTCAATTTGCAAACCTATGACATATTCATGTCAGACAGCTATTTAAAAAGTACTTGAAAATGAGCAGTCTGTTAGTGATAGTAAGTTACAGGATGTTTACTCCTCCACATTGTGAAAGTTTCTGTTTGCCCTGACCCCGGCTTGTGGTTCAGTCGTGTGCTGTTATCAGCAGCAATGCAACCATAAAAAGAAATTTAACATGCCAGTCTTCAGACCCCATGAGTCAGTTCATAACCCCCACACACTGAAACAAGACATTGGGGCAGAAACCAGTCAACGGCAAAAAAACAGCGGCTAACACTTTCATGCCACACTTAGATCAGCAGAGAACAGAACCCCATTTCCCAAGCTCACACACACACACACACACACACAGACACACGCACACACACACACACAGACAGACAGACACACACACAGACAGACACATAGACATACACACACACACACACATACAGACACACAGACATACATACACAGACATACACATACACATACACACAGAGACATACACACATAGACACACAGACATACACATACACACAGATACACATACACACAGACACACACACACAAATGCATGCACACCCTCACTCACATACGTATTTGGTAATTTCATGTGTGTTATTAAAGTGTTATCAAAGCTTGTATCAGTTGCATGTGTGTAATTACATCTTCATTCCCCTTTTCATGTGAAACACTGAGTCACTGTGGAGTAAGCACTTAAAAACATCATATATTATCCTGCTTAAAAATGTCAACACTTTAAGGAAGTGAGTATCCACAACTACCCACTGAGGAGAAGATAGGAACACTGAAACTATTACTGCCACAACTAGTGACTAGCGTGCGCACACATGGTTGCATGTGTTCTTGTTTTTCAGAGGATGACAATGGGTGTTCAACTCCTGACCTTAGATTGCTGACAATGTTTTTAACCAAAAAAAAAGCTCAAGATTGTGTCTCTGTGTATAGGAACTGTCTTGTCTGTCTTGGAACCTTTACACTTTACCTAGCACAGATACCACTGATATATTCACTATGTACAGATATGTTTTAATGGAGAGAAAATATACAGTATATATCAGAAAATGTATCAGTTGTTTGTAAGTGACACTGCAAATATTTTTTTCCATTCTGTCTTGTTTTTCTATTCTGCCGCAATTCTACGTTTACTTCCTTTCTATTTTGAAAATGAGCACAACTGAAGGTGACTATGTTCAAGTCTAAGTAGTGAAACTCCTGAAGACCATGAGGCCTAGAAAGGCTCTCTGAGGTGGCAGTTTGCGGGGACAAGGCGGCACGTCATGTGAGTCAGGTAAAGAATACTCTCTGAGTCACAGTAACTGCTCTTTATGAAGCTCTATGAAGTGCTACTCTCTTGATACCCTGACTTGGGAGGGACTTTTTAAACCTCAGAGTGTCTTAAAAGCACCAGTGTGTTCAAAGGAAATCCAAGGTGTATTTAGGCTTAGCATAATTTCATTTTCTCTTTGAGCTTTCTTTTTCCTGTTTGTCTAGACCACACAGTCAACACACAGTGATAATCCTCAAATACAGAACATGTGATAAACAAGCCAACAAGACCTCAAATATCAAAAACTTTCCTTAAGGGGAAATCCCTAAGATTCACATGGCAATATGTGGTATTGATGTCGTAGGTCAAATTAAACTAGAAATCACATGCTCTTCACCTACATCAGCTGAAAAAAGGATTGATTGGTTAATTATTGACTGTTAATTGCTGTATAATAAAATCAGGAGTTCATTAAAAGGAAACATATGAAGAGTTCAGATGCAAAACCCACTAAATCTGTCCGACCACTTTTCTTTTAAATGAGCATTTAGGTATATGAGCATTATCATCATATAGGTTTTTGCTAGTCTGGAAGCCAGCTTAGCCCCGCCCACAACATTTGAGGTCGGGTAGTTCGGTCTGGAATTGTTCCATTGAGGGGCAATTATGCCCGAACCAGAGTTGTTCGGACCAATCAAATTGTCTGGGTGGACTTTGTATGATGATGGACAGATGAGCAACAGTGCCTCATCTATCACGTCATCTGAGCAAGCTTTGGCAGAGACTTTCTAATGAGGACACACAGCACTCAAAAAATCCTCCACAGAAATGCATGGGGCTAGTTTGTAACGCCATGGCGTTGTCTACACATATCCCACCCGTTCCTCGGCAAAACGTCGACATGTGAATACATTGAGCCAATCATGTGATGTGAATACATACAATCATGTGTTGTGAACTCGCTGCTGGAGCAACATTGGTGTGAAGACTTGCGCACGTGTATTTCTGCTGAATAGGATGCCCGATGAGTGCCCAAAAAGCATTGCTATATGGCCACCGAGTGGAGGGACTTGCCTGAAAGGACTTTGGCTTTGGTTGATTGCAACTAAAACACTGTCGCTAGAAGCTAGACAGACGGCTTCTAAGACCCCGTTTACACGTAGGAAAAACACATATATTTCCATGCGGTTTGACCTTTCATTTACATGAAAATGGAGGTTTTATCACTGAAAACAATTATTTCCGGCCAAAGTGGAGATGTGGGAAAACTCTGGTTTTACTTTGCATGTAATCAGGGGAAAACAGCATTTTTGCATTGTGACGTTATTCCCTCATTTGTTTGAAATCACTAAGCGCTTTCAGATATAACCTCCGGAGTACATGCGGAGGTTTGTCAAACGGAGGTCCTACCCTTCGGATGATTCGGATATGATGCTAACCTGCGGACCTAATACTGACCTTATACGGACGTATGTGTGAACGACATACACGCACATTACAGAATCTCCGTGTGGTTGTCGAGTGAGGGGTGGGGGCTTGTAGAGTTCACAAGATGCGAGATATGACGCAGAATATATGCGGCCGCTGCCTGTCACAGCTGCTTTTTGTTTACAACGTGTAGCCTATGTATTATGTAGGCTAAAGAAGACAAATCTATTGTTCGTAGGCTAATACTTGAAGTAGGCTAGTCAAGTAAGCAAACAGTATTTGTATGTGTGCTTCGAATAAACACATTTATCTGTTTTCAACGTTATGTACCAGAATTACTTGGCTATAGAACCCCACATCTGGTTTGCGTTGGAGAGAGAGCATGCACAAACTTTATGGTAGGCTACCAGCCAATTCAGTAGGCTAACTCAAGACTGCAAGGCCATCATACAACGTTTTTAAGCAATAAACAAAATACTAACATAACAGTGAAGTTGTTCGTTTTTTCATGGTTTATTTTTTCCAAAAGCATCCTCTCCCCATGTGTCTATTGCTTTTACGTAAGGAGCTTGTAACAAAGTTGGCTTTTCTTCGTTTTCATTTTCTCTAGGCATATATGCTCAACAAATATCAGCGAGCTCAGCGAGGTATCAATGAACAGAAAACCATGTTGGCTAACAATTTCTTAAATACTCCTGTTATTGTCGTCAACGACGTCGCTGTAGGCTACTGCCTTTTCAGCGCCTTCTGCTTATGGTGATTCAGTCTTTTGAATTCGTTTGCCATGCAGTTGTAGGCTACAACGTCTCTTGCCGTTCCCTTCATGTGTTCTATCAAAATGTTGTATGCCCTCATGGACAGTAGCTCCGTGATGTCTGCATCTTTCCAGGTCGGAGATTTTCTGGACAGCATTATGCCACTCCATCATAACACTGCATTTAAGTCAGATCTAACCACATGGACGCACGAAAGAAACGTCACCAACACGCCCTCTCACTAGGTGTGATCTTAACCGCATGTCCTACGCTTCATTCAGACACAGCACATTTGCATAATGTCCGGAGGAAATACTAGGGGGGGAGTAGTATAAACACCGGGTGAATTCGGACTTCCACATGACCGGTTATGTCGTTCAGATATACGGCCCCACCGTTTAACATCGGCAGAACCTCCGGTCTTACACGTATGTCTGAAAGCGCTTACTGATTGGCCACCTTTGCTTGAGGGGTTTGCGACACCTTCCCCAGCTGTTTTAGCATCGGTGTTTTTTCTATTTTTCTATTTTTTCGAATAGCCTAACCTGCTACGTATAAACGTGGTCTTAGATTTCGCTATCATGTGTTGTATAAGATATTGACAGCACAATAAAGACCAGAAAACAATGTTAATAAGGCATTTGTGGAGAAGAGGGGTGGTTCGGGTGTTCTTTCTACAGCACAGTAAGCTATTTCGTTGCTCTGATGTCTATCCAATTGAGTGCAGAGGCATTTCCCCCCCTGCATCGGTTGAAACATGCCCCATAATCACATCCTAACGGAACAGTATCAGACACAAATTCTGACAACAATTGAGTATGGCGAAGTCAGGTTAGGTTTTTGCTTACAAATCGATATTTCATACCAGGAAAAGTGTGGTATTTAACGGGTTTTTGCTCAATTATTTGATGAACATGTGGAGAGCATTCACTCTCCATGTCATTTTTGACGGATGTGGCGTTTAGAGGCTTTTGGATCTGAACCCTTCATATATCTGCCAATATGTTGGGATACTTTTCAGCTTCACTAGTGAGCCTTCTGAAAAAAAAAAAAAACAATCAGAAAAACTATTTGTTCTGTATATTGTATTTGTTTTGTGAATCGTCTTGTTCATTGAAGGGGAAGAAAGGTGAAAGAGTTCATTTTCAAAAGGAGAGTCAGCACTAATCCAGACTGCCAGATGTCCTGAATGAAAAATGACGACATCCACTCTCAGTGTCAGAGTTGTCAGACTCAAAAGATTGTCTTTCATCACTGCACTGCACCGTCCTCATGCAATACAGCAATCCATTTACTGTACACACACACACAATACCTTTAAAAGCCCTCACACCATATCCTTTAGGATAAAGACACCAGCTGAAACAACACTAGCACTGATCAGAGATCTCCAACAGGACCTCCTTCCATCTTATGAGACCTCTTGCTGTCTGGGTGGTAGTCGATTCAAAGGTGTTAAATATTTTTGGTTCGTACAGGTGGGAGGCATGTTAGTAGCTGAGTGCGTAATGTGTGGTTAGCGTGCTCATGTGAAGGGCCATGCAGGTGCATTAGCAGGGCCCTTATAGTTGTTGTTACAGAGCTGTAACGTGATACACACAAGCATGACAGCCATCTCAGAAAGCTGTCAGTGCAATCTCAACTTGGCTGGCTGCGGCGTTATACATCAAGGGCTAAAAGGGAAAGGAAATAAAAAGGAAAGAAGTGTATCAGATAAGTTTCCCTTTTCTTTTTTTGTAAAACAAATGATCAAGTTTCAAGAACAGGCAACTTGTTCATAACAGGGCAGTTGAGCAGGTGATTTTCTAAATTCCCCGATCTGGCCAGGGATTCATGGAAATGGCTCAATTGCTCAAAAAGACCAGCCATGAACATTATGTCATTTGACAGTATTCTCATTGACATTGATTCATGGACATGTTAATGAATAAAGACTGCAACAAGGAAACCATGGATTAAGGGGCCCGAAATAAATAAATAAATAAATAATGACTCAGTGCTTGTATATGTTGTTGAGACAAAGAGACTAAAAGACTATGAGTAAGTCCTTTTGAAGTACATACATATAAGTATAAGTATACGTATACTCTTGATCCCGCGAGAGAAATTTCGTCTCTGCATTTTTCCCAATCCGTGAATTAGTGAAACACACTCAGCACACAGTGAACACACAGTGAGGTTAAGCACACACTAATCCCGACGCAGTGAGCTGCCTGCTACAGCGGCGCGCGGGGAGCAGTGAGGGGTTAGATGCCTTGCTCAAGGGCACGTCAGCCATTCCTACTGGTCAGGGTTCGAACCGGCAACCCTGCGGTTACAGTAAGCCAGCTCTAACCAGTAAGCCACGGCTGCCCCTGACATATTGGCCCAAAGTTTCACAAGCCAAACCAGGATTTTCAGGGTTCCGTTTTCAAATTTGGCCCAGAGTGTGCATGCTGGTCAGCTAACTAGGTGGTATGGTGGGGGCTATGACTGCAATGGCTGCTTCTAAATCAGCTCGTTCAGCCCAGAGAGCCTTCCTCGGCCCTTTAGTTTCATTAGCCGAACTATTCAGCAAGCACATTTCACAGGACCGACCAAAGAATACAGAGTGTTGGATTCATATTCCCAAGAACTAGTTAACCATACCACAGTGGGATTCAGTAGTGTTAAATTTGAACATAATTAAATAGAAATCGTGACTATGTGTATGTTTTTTTTTCCAGAAAGATAATTTTCATATCTGCCTTTAAATAGTTATTCAAAGAAATATTGCCTTGAGAGTTCTTTGAAGCACTACAAAAGGTCTATGACATCACTCAAGTGTTGTAGAGTCAAAAGGAAGTGGTACTCTTCCAAAATGTTTCCATTCTGAAAAAAAAAAATATACATTAAAGTCAAACAAGAACCACTTTGTGACCAAAAGGCCAATGGATGGACATTTGGAACAAGCCTTCCAGTTGCCCTAGATTACATTTATGTAGTATAAACAACTTACTGATTATAGTCTCAATTGGTCCATTAAATGATGATGTAATGTTCACAAAAGATGTTCATTTTAATCCATATTCTGAATATTGCATGAAGCTATGATGATTTTGAGGAAGGAGGAGACATATGACATGAGTCAAAAGGCAAAGGAGTGGCGTCATATGGTGACGTGATCAAACTGAAACCCTATATATGCAGGGGAAGTGTAATGAGCTCCACTGCCGACAGTCATTCTAAAGACTCGCTTCACTTCACTTCACTGCCAGATTGTTTCAGCTTGTCCAGTTCACCACTGCCAGGGTAAGTTCAGCACCCGTTAACAGCACACTTGCTTAATTTTTGCAACGGAGAGGAATCAGCTGTACCTGTTTGATGGCTACAGATGCTTTTCTGTGCTATGCAGCTACTGTCACATGTTACTTGAACTGTTCAGTTACAAACTGGGATCTCAGAAAACTTACATGCAGGTTTACAATTATAATTCAATTAAAATTTGTTTTTTTATATATATTTAAAATGAGGTTTGTACATCAAAAATAAATTGAGTTATTCATTATAAGCCAGTAATGTTTCAAGACTTTTCCAAATGCACTGCAGATATTCACTGATTACATTTTTCTCTGATAGAAAATATCAAAATCAGTTAGGTTCTTTGATATATTAGTTCAGGAATGACACAATAATGGTTAAATGTTTACTTCATTTAAAAAAAATCTAACAAACAACTATTTTTTAGGAAAGATGGGAGAAGAATATGCTGACTATGATACGTCCACCAGCACCACAAATGTAAGTGTTTCAAAATCTTTGGTTTGAATTGAAACATGACTTTCATTTTATACTAATACATTGTCAATGAATGTTATTCATTATGCACGTGCAGTTGTGGAACATGAGTTATGATCAACGTTTAAGCTGCTTGCACAATCTCAGAGTCTATCTCGTTCTCAACAGAACACCTCCGTTGATTTTTTAGGTCGCGTTTGCTGTATTAGCCTAACATATTTTTGCAATAATATAGCATTCTGCAGTCTGGCATACATTGTTTGGTTGCGCAAACTTTCCATCCCGCCCCTCGTTATCGCGACCCCACATCTATGTCAACATCTATGCACAGGCATTTCTAGCGTAGTCTTCGCCCCCCAGTCTCGCCTAAGTTTTGTGCCCCCCGTCTGAAGTGATACGTTTTGTGCAGGATTGCTCGAGGATGTGGTACGATATGATGCGGTTTTACCTTCATCGACGCTCAACACCTGCACCTGTGTTTTTGAGTAACGCGTGCGCGTGCGTCAGTAGAGCGGGTTTGACGTCGCATAAGGCACGCTCTGAGATCTCTGTTTTGAGTAGGCTAGAATATATAGACAAACCGCGACAGACAGGAAATTATGGGGAGAAGTGAAACAAAAAATGTGTGAAACAGTAGAGGATTTGAGGGGCTGGTCGTCTTTTTGCTTGGAATCCATATAAACAGAACACAACACATAGCAGTGTAAATGTCAGGATAAAATACATATTATGAAAATGCAAGTTGACTTGCGTATAAATAAAAATAAAACCCTAGGATTTTTTTTTTTTTTTTTTTTAAATCCTAGGATTAAAAAAGAATACTAGGATTGATAGCGAAAATGCAGTCATATCCATAACTGATCTGTTTTATGTCTTTCTGTAGTATACTGATTTTGGTGATCTGGAATTTGAGGGCATGTGCAACAGGAAATGGGTCCGTGAATTCCGAGGATACTACGAGCCCCCTCTGTTTTGGATGATCTTTGCGCTGGGCATGTTTGGTAACCTTTTAGTGGTGTGGATCTATACAACTGTCCACAACCGGCTGAAAACCATGACTGACATGTATTTGCTCAACTTGGCCATAGCTGACCTGCTCTTCCTGTTCACGCTGCCCTTCTGGGCTATCGATGCCCAGAGTGGCTGGATCTTCGCTGACGGCTTCTGCAAGGTGATGTCCGCTTTGTACAAGATCAACTTCTTCGCCAGCATGCTCCTACTGACCTGCATCAGCGTGGACCGCTATGTGGCCATCGTCCATGTCACAGAGGCCCACAACCAGAGCAAGCGGGTCAGACTACTGCAGAGCAAGCTGGCCTGCCTGGTGGTCTGGCTGGCCTCCGGCATCCTGGCCATGCCCGAGTTCATCTTCGCCAAGGTGAAGCCGGAGGCGTCAGGGTCGTTCTGCACGTTGGTGTACTGGAACAATGAGCACAACCGCACCAAGGTTCTGGTGCTGTCGCTGCAGATCTGCATGGGCTTCTGCATCCCGCTGTTGGTCATGGTCTGCTGCTACTCTGTCATCATCCGGAAGCTTCTCCAGGCGCGCAACTTCGAGAAGCACAAGGCCCTGCGCGTTATCTTCGCCGTGGTGGCGGTGTTTATCATCTCCCAGTTGCCATACAACGCTCACCTGGTGGTGGAGGCAGGGCAGGCCAGCAATGCCACCATGACCGATTGCAACACGCTAATCAGCTTCGACGTGATCGGCCAAGTGGTGAAGAGCCTGGCCTACCTGCACTGCTGCATCAATCCCTTCCTCTACGCGTTCATTGGCGTGCGCTTCAGGAAGGATCTCCTCAAGCTGCTGCACAAGGTCACCTGTGGGACACTGACGGCACCAGCAATGCCGCCCAAGCGGCCTTCGGTCATGTCCGACACAGACACCACCCCAGCGCTGTCCCTCTAAACTCACCTGAGACTCATGTTCAGAGCAGCTTTAAGTTCGGAGTAGATCAACGTTCAGGGAGGTTCCCTGATGCCAAAGCCTCAGTCAGGAGGTTAAAGTACATCTCCACTTACAGTACCTCCACTCATCCTACAAATCTCTTAGAGAGCATAGAGGGACAGTTCTAGGCAGTAACTTTTAGGCAAACTTGATGGCGGTACTGTGTATTGTTAGACCTTGCCCTGCGCCGTACTTAGACCCTACATTTGATGGCAGTGACGTCAGATGTTGAATGGGCTCTAGTAGTGTGTTTCAGACTGACAATATTAGAGGAGAGTATAGCTAGCTAGCCTGGTGTACAAAACTGGATTCTTTGGAAACTTTGTTGTACATAAATTAATTCTTTGTTTTTTCTCTAATATGGAAGGTTCTCAGACATATTGTCAGATGTTGTTTTTGAATCATTTTTATAACTGTCTGCTTGTACATACATGTCAATGTAAATACACATTTGTTCAGTTTTGACTTCTGTATGTCTTGACTTCTATGTTGTCTAAGCATGCTATAAATAACATTTCACTCCCACTCTAACATTTGTTATAAACTAATTATCTGCAAGTAAACTATGCCGTTAAAAACAATTCAGGCTTATATTCTACCCAATCTGTTTCTACATCAATATGTAGGTAGAACATAATGGTGGTAAAAAGGCAGAGGTGGAAAAAGTATGAAAATATTGTACTCAAGTAAAAGTACCAATACCTTGATGAAATATTACTCAAGTACAAGTTAAAATACCGATCTGAAAATGTACTCAAGTAAAAGTAAAAAGTAGTTCATTTAAAATGTACTTTAAGTAAAAGTTACTTAGTTACTTTTTTTTTTTGGGGGGGGGGGGGGGGGTACCAGAAGAACTAGTTTTACCAGAGACTTTCTAATGAGGAGATACAGCACTCAAAAAATCCTCCATAGTAATGCATGGGGTTAGTTTGTAACGCAGTTGTCTACACATATCACAACCCTTCCATGGCAAAACGTCGACATGCAACACATTGAGCCAATCATGTGGTGTGTTGTAAAATACATTGAGCCAATCAAGTGGTGTGCTGTGAAGACATGATAAGATAAGACACACGATAAGTGCCCAAAAAGTGTTGCAATATGGCCGCCGAGTGGAGGTACTTGCCTGATAAGGACATTGAGAAATGGAGATCTATGTGAAAAATCATCGGAGTTCTCCTTTAAGTTTGAGTAGTAGTTGATTTTCAAAGTTAGTTGCACTCATCCTTGGGTCGCTTTGCAGTGAACAGTAATCCAGCACAACAGGCTTCTGCAAAATTCCAGAATTGAATTGAAACTGGCTCTTAAATTCCAATTCAATTCTTGAATTTCTCTTGCATTTCAATTGAGGTAGCAAACAGGAAGCAGAATTGCAATTCGAATTGTGCACAACCCTGCAGCACAACTGAAAAGCCCCTCACAGGCAGCTGAGGCAGGCAGGCCAATGTTGAGTTGCAGAGAGTTTTTTTTATATTTGGAAACGAGCAGAAGGTTCAGCAGATTAAAGGGTGTCGAACTGGTGGGGGAAAGTGGGAAGTATAGGGCCTAGGAACTTTTTTTTTTACTCAAGTAACGGATGGGATTTTTGATGTAGCTAAGTACAATACTTCACTCAAAATGTAATCAAGTAAAATAAAAGTTAAAATACCGATTTTATAAACTACTTAAAAAATACAAAATACACAGAAAAACTACTCAATACAGTAACGTGAGTAAATGTATTTCGTTACTTTCCACCTCTGTAAAAAGGAAAGAGAATATGAGAGGGGAGTGCCGCTCACTAGCCTAGTGTACAAAACTGGATTCTTTGGAAACTTTGTTGTACTCTCAAAACTTTGTTGTACATAAATTAATTCTTTGATTTTTCTCTAATAAGGAAAGTTCTCAGGTCTACGTTTTTTTTAATCGTCTGGTTGTACATGTGTTATATGCCATTGTAAATAAACATTTGTTCAGTTTTGACTTCTGTATGTCTTGTCTTCTATGTTGTCTAAGCATGCTATATACATTTCTCACCCATCATATATTCAATGTAGGCCTATAGTGGTCTATCCAATCTGTTTCTACACAAGTAAGTAAGCAGAGCATAATTTTGGTAAAAAGGAAAGGATCAGAATTCTTATCATCTCAAAAAGCAAATACAGTGTGTTGAGTCCTGCAGTCCTGGGTTTGGATTCATGAGGATTGGGTTACATTAAAAAGCATTCTGAGCATTACTGAACATTACTGCCATTTTCTGTGTTCTGTAACCTTTACAGCCTTTTTTACCTAAGTACGCACTGTACAACATTATCTTTCCTGGATAGGCTATGTCTATTTTTGAGGATTTACATTTACATAGGATTGTCATATAATAATATATGTTTTAAAAACTAGATGTACCGCATAGCGTTACAAAATATGACCGCCGCTCAGTCCTGTACATCCGTTCCGCGAAAATAAATCACACTTCAATTTGTCTCCATATTTTACTCCATCCCCCACTCTTGAAACTTTTGTGTATGCTTGTTTGGCATGCCTGAGTGTGTGTGTGCGGCTGCACAGAAAATAGCCTACTGGTGCTGAAAAGGTGAATAGATTGTAGAATAGCCAAAGAAGATGTAGCATTGTTATAAAACCTTTAAAATCTCTAAACAATCACAAGTAGGGCAGTTCATCACAGTTCATCCATTGCAACTGGATTGATGAAAGGTCACTTACACCTGTAGGTTACATTGTAAACGGGAAAAGCAAAAGGTATCAGCATAATGTTATTTATTTATTTATTTATTTATAAACAAAAACATCTCTGTCAGTTCCATGCCGTTTTCAACAGCTATCAAAAACAAAGGTCATTTTTGGATGGATGGATTTTTGTGAATGTTTCTTCTTCTACATAAGATTTTAGTCATCTTTAGTTCATGTAATACTTTATTGTCAATGCACAAATTAAGTAACAGTAGTCTGAAACTTTATGTTAATGCACAAATTTAGTAACAGTAGTCTGAAACGAAATGCTGTTTTACATCTAACCAGTGGTGCAAATAACTGACATGTCCAAATGGGCCTTGATGAAATGCGTCGCTAGACTGTTCATACACATTTTAACGGGCCAAAGTTGAAGAGCTGTTGTCCGTTATACTTCGTGCAAATATAGGCTGATTCATGTTCCCTTGCAGTGTGTAACTGAGGTCCATGGCTACTCTGGCTTTCACCAGACCAAGCTCAATCTTTTAAGAAATCAAAAAATAACTAGCGGGCAGATCAGGCTGGGTTCACCCAGCCTAGTCCATAGGCACCCGATATTGTTTAATTTTGCGATTGAGATATCCACGCTCTGGCTATTCTAAATGCAAAAATGCACCAGGGAGTTATGACAAAACTGTAACTAACAAACTAGATCCTAATAGAAAGCTGTTCGCTTCCCTAAGCTACAGGTAGGCTTAGGCCTATAAGGTAGGCCTATTTACAACATAAATGGTCAATAGGCTATGCTGGCGACACAAATAAAATCTCCTTTGGAAACCAATGGCTTACGCCTTACAGTAGCCTATCAAGCGGACTTAAACTGCCATATCGTGGCGAAAAGTTGTAATAAAATTCACGCAGCTCCATGAGTCAAGGAAAGCGCGAATGAAGTAGCAACTTCTAAATGGGACCCACACAGTAAGGTGTGTTGCTAAAGCAGCCATAATGAAATGAAGGTGTCATTGTTTGGATACTTCACACACACGTGCTTTTTAATTTCACAGACTACAACTACCAAGCTGGAATCAAAGCACATCGATTCTCCTCTCACACCCTGCACGCACTTAAAACAAAATAAACAGGCGTCTCAGTCTCACGCATGTATAGGCAAAACTGTATCAGACCGGTGTAACATTGGTAAATCTTCCATTGCACAGAATGCTTTTTGTAGCACGTGCAACAAATGACAGTCGAAAGATACAATTACAGTGCTGCTATCAATTTGCTTGGTATAACCGCATTTATAGTTTTCTACAAATGCAATCAATCAAATTGGCCTCCATCACTCAACCAACGCTAACGGTAACATTACCTAGGTCCTTACTGATATTATAAAATGAACGTACCTGCAGTAAAAACCAAGCATGTCCGATAAACATCCTCAGATTTATTTCGGCTTCAAGAAGAAATGGGAATTACATTTCATGTGAACATCGTCCTATCCTTATTAGACGTTCTCTGCGGTACAGTCCTTGTAGGAAGCGTCCATTGTTTTTCCAACCAACTTCCAACAAAATTACGTCTCACTGCAACGATGCGCCATCTAGTGGACAAACGACTACTTATCGCCAATACTGGAAATGCAGCCATGATGATGATGATTAATATTTATTTTGGCTTTCTTTTAATCCTACTGAATTTGTAATTATGTATCGGCCGTTCTAATACCGATCGTATGTGGGTGCCTGTGTGTGTGTGTGTATGTGTATATATGTGTGCACCGCCATCTACAGGCCAATGAGTGTACAGTCACTAAATGTACACATAACCTATTTTTTTTAGACCCCCCCCCATGGATGAAATTCTACGAAACTTGGCATACCCCCAGAGAATGCCAGGTCAATTATACACATACAATTTGGTGCAGTTTTGAACATCTTAACTCAAGATATGGGCGATTAAAGCAGAATAATATTGCATTTTCATTTTTTACCGGGGGGGGGGTGCAAATCACAAATGAGTGATTATGGGCCATGTTGATGTGGGCCCTTGAGACCAACATACCATAAAAGATTCTTCATCCTCAGTGCCACGGTTCAGGTAGTTATTTAGGAAAAACTGCTTTTTTTGCGGTTCGGGGGGCCCAGCACGGGGGGGGGAGTGGCCCCCGGAGACGAAACAAATTTTTTCCGTAAAGTCTAGTGGGGCTACATACCCACTCAATTTCATGTGCCCCGGTGGTTCGGTGTCCCGGGTATCGTTGACCAAAAATTCAGGAAGTAGATGACGGAAAAAAAAAAAAAAAAAACTTTGACAATCCCTATATAATAACACAAGAGAACCTCTCAGAGGTTTGCTCAGGCAATGTTTTTTTTTTTTCAGTGAGAACTCCCAGCTGCATGCAACATACATTCTGTGGTTGATGCTAAGCTTGTGAATCCACATCACTCTCATTATGACTGTAGACAGGGTTGTTTGGTTATGCCAGGCGGCACGCAACAGACTCTTTCCAAACCAATCAAAAATGTCTCTGAGCTGGCATAACTGTTCTTGTGAAAGAATGACTGTGGATCTTTCAGCCGTGACATGATCATTCATATCTGTATGGCAATTTCAGTTATCCACAAAAAAACGTCTGTGTTGTATTGGTTGGGGACTTCCCATAGTGTCTGTACCTCTCAACATCACATGCAAGTATTAATCATGCTACAAGTTGCATCAGCCTAAGCTATGTAACTTACCAGAATACACTACAACCAGCATACTATTAGTGATCACTTAATCATCACTTAATATCAACCAACAATAATGAGACACACTCCAGACCAGGAGGTTGTAAAGTGGGCATCTTTCATCAGTTCTTTCTTTGCTGATTTAGGCCCATGACTCGAAGTCTCCAGCTAATCAAGCTCTTTTGCTTTTTAATAGTGCTGTAGAGTGGATGACATTCATTGTCCAAGATGTTGATCAGTTTGCTCAGGGTAATTTTATCTGATATTGAAGTATAGCGCTGTTCTTAGCACTCAAAGCGCTTCACAGGGAAGGGTGGACCTCACTAACCACCACCAATGTGATGCACAGCAGCCATTATGTACCAGATCGCTCACCACACACCAGCTTAAGGTGGAGAGTGAAGGAGTGATTGACCCAATTACAGTGGAGGATAATTGGGGGTCCAGATTGAATGAGCCGGGCTGGGAATTTAGCCAGGATACCAGGGAACCCCCTACTCTTTGCAATAAGTGTCATGGGATCTTTAATGACCACAGTGAGTCAGGACCTTTGTTTAACGTCTCACCTGAAGGATGGCATCTCCTACAGCACACAGTCCCTGTTGCTGCACTAGGGGGATTGGGATCGATCTTTTTGACCAGAGGGAAGAGTACCACCTACTGGCCACCCGCCAACACCACTTCCAGCAGTAACTTAGTTTTCCAAGGTCGCCCATCCAAGTACTAACCAGGCCCACACCTGCTTAGCTTCAGTAATTCAGCTAAGACAAGGTATCCATTGGTCTGGCTGCTGGCTAACATAGGATACCTGAGTGCAAAACAATGGCCAAATTTTTCATAGCAGGGATTTCAGTTCCCTAAAGGCTGGTCTGAAACGTCATCAGCTGAAAAGCTGTAGTAGTCTACTATTTGTGGTCTTAATGACGTGTCAGTGATTCCTAAAATGTGTGTGTGTGTATGTGTGTGTGTTTGTGTATTTGTGTGTTTGTGTATGTGTGTGCTTGCATGTGTGTTTGTGTGTGTGGCCATATGTCTGTATGTGTATGCCTGAGTGTGTCAGTGTATTTGCGTGTGTGTCTGTGTCTTTGTTTCTGTGTGTTTGTCTGTGTGTGTGTGTGTGTGTGTGAGGGCACACTCATGTGAACACAATGTTCTTCTGTTCAGAACATCACAGACACATGCCCAACAACACTCTACTGTACCTGCATTCAGGTGAGACCACATAGCCACATGTGGCTTTGTTTTCACCCAGTGTTGATTTACTATGTTCTGCTTGTCACGACAGGATGCTGAGAGTCATGAAAACAACATGCTTCCTGAGAGCCCTGTCAGTCATGTGTCTTTTTGCCCCTCAGTTTAAAGTGGCGGGAACAACCAGAAGGACATGGCAAGTTTTCACACGAGAAGAAAAAGTAGAATAAGAGACGGAAAAGAAGAAATACTCTCAGTTTCAGATAGATCAGCTCAGTTTTGAGTCACCAGTTTCACCAATGTTTCAGACAGATACAGACTGGGGAACCATGAGTTCCTCATCATAAATCTACTATTCTCTGAGTAGATGACATCTCATGCAATAAAAATTACTATTATAAGTGTCATTGAGACAGGAGTTAGTGACAGAATTTAGCTTCTGTACATAGCCTGGGTTAGTCGGAATGTTTATCCCTTATGTGACCATACACTTGATGCCAACAGAGGCATTCCTGAAAAAGTGGTAAACTCTTACATAGACTACTATTGCTTTAACATACGATAAGCATCCCTTCAGCATTAGGCATGAAAGATCTTCCTTGTTGTATATGGCCTAAAAGCATATAAGAAGCTTAAATTCACATGATAACTAGATGTACCGCAGAGCGGTACAAAATATGACCGCCGCCCAGTCCAGCACATTTTTTCCACAAAAATAAATCATGCTGAAAGGCCTATATGATTCTAACGGTCTCACTAAATTGCATTACCCACACTCAATTCTCACTGGTATCTGCTAGACAACAAGTACCAAAACATGATTAGTTCATAGATTTCACATGTAAAATTGATTTTATACAACCCCACCCCCATCTTGCCAGTTCATAATTCTGAGAAATTCTTGAATTGTGTGCATGAGAAATTCTTGAATTGTGTGCACGTTTATGTTTATGTGTGTGTTTGTCTGCGTATGTGTGTTTGTGCATGTGCATGCATGCGTACATATGTCTACTGTGTGAGTATATGTCATACGTACGATTACTGTGAATGTATGTGTGTGCGTGTGTATCTGTTTATGCACATGTGTGCACATGGAATGGGTTAACATGACCCCTGGAGGCAAACATACGGAAAAAAATTGGTCATCCTAGGCCCTACAGTTCTCAACATATTCACAGAAAACTGTGTCTGCCCTACCCTCCTTTCGGGGGTCCAGTCCAGCGGGGGGGCTACAGATCAAAACGAAAAACGAAGGTTCCATGATATCCATGTGGGGTTACATGCCCACCAAGTCTTTCAGTGTCTCGGGAATCCTTGACGGAAATTTGGACATGCGAAAAAGGATCGCTTTAGGGTCAATGCGCTTTAAGGAATCAAGTCAAGTTTAGGCTATTTATTTTGGACAATGGATTTGAGGGTATTTAAGTTTATGTGAGCTGCATGAGATAGGCCTACTGCGTTGCGTTCTTACATTAGTTTAGAACACACTCCACAATAGCTGAGTTGACTCTAGCCTACTTTCATTTTGACATGTTAGAGGTAGCCTAGGCCTATCTGTGTCACATGGCGGTGTGTTGAGGTAAGGATAATTGTCTCGTCGGCTATTTTCACAATATAAATGAAACAAAACTTAAAGGAAGAAATACCGGTGTCCTCTATGGTAGATAGGTTACAGCCATGTGACTGCAACTAGGCCTACGTGTCACTGGACAGTGCGAGGCAAGGATAATTGTCTCGTCTGCTTTTTAATAGCCTAAACGAAACAAAACTTGAAAAAAGACATACCGGTGTCCTCTATGGTAGATAGCCTAATGCCATGTGACTGCAACTAGGCCTACGTGTCACCTGACGGTGTGTTGAGGCAAGGATAATTGTCTCGTTGGTTTCTTTTTTACTTAATATAGGCCTATGTGTAACAGTGGTCAAGCATCAGGGGGAACAGAGGCAAAATGCTGAATTTTTCTTCCTTTTTATTTTCCTTTAAGAAAATAAATCAAAACATTGCCTTCAGGCTTCGGTGTACCACGTACAGCATCAGATCAAAAGCATACGGCTACTCTCCTAATTACTCTCTCAATAATATAAAATGCATAATTTTATCTGAATCATGACATTTAACTTCCCATATAGAATGGGCATAACTAAACTGCATAAAGTTACAGCACTTCACTAGAACCTATTTACATTACGGAGCCACATACCTTTAAGAAAATAAATCAAAACATTGCCTTCAGGCTTCGGTGTACCACGTACAGCATCTGCACAAGCAACATATACATCATGTATTGCGTTACTACTACGTAAACATTCCATTGTACACTTTCGCTTACTAGCAAGCAAGGCACGCCAGACAGAAGTTCACACACATGGAATTACAGCTAATTACGTTCGGGATAACTCGCTTAACATTCACTGTTGTCTCATACATATATTGAAGCTATACTACACACATGAGAGACGCAGAGTAATATTATTTCCAATACATGTTTAACTACGCAGTTCAACCCATGCATGCTAGATAAGACATTAAGAGCATGGACATGGCTAGCGGAGTTTATGGCTAGTTACCAGTATGGAGAAACTTATAGTCAAAAGGAAAACATTAACAAACTTTTTGTCAAAACATGCTAAATGCAGTAGAATCCTTACAGTGCATGTAAAATAGTATAACACCTGGGAAACATCGAAGTTATCAACTTAAACATCAATAGAAAACTGATATACTGGGTGGAGTGCTTTGTACAGTGAACCTACCAGATCAAAAGCATACGGCTACTCTGATCGGGTAGGGAAGCAACACAAGACTACACGCAGCAGATCTGCAGTACACCATATGGCCAAGGGTGGCTCCCATTCACAACTATTAAACAAGGCTGTTTTACTTTGGCGAAAATCATATATAACAATACACTACATTTTTAACTCTGTTACATATGTCATGTCCATGGTTAACATGCCACTCTACATTAGAATGTTAAAGTGTATTTTGGGTAGGCCTATACCGGAAGATCGAGGAGTTAATTAAATAAAACGTGCTTAATTCAACAGTAAAGCAAGGATACAACATTGGTAATGAGGATTGATTTGAATTGATCCGGAATTCAAAACTTTGCATGCTTCACCGAGCCAGCTACACTGGGTTCCAGATGGAAGTGATGCCTAACTTTGTTCGAACTATATTCTAAAGGACTTATTATAGGCTAACAGAAGATATATCAGCAGCTTCAAAGCAAAGAAGACGTGCACTACTACTTCATTTGGCTGGACCAGACGTTGAAGATGTTTTCGCCACTCTGCCAGAGGTGAGCTAACCGACTACCAGAAGGCGGTAGACGGTTTTGAATGCATATTTCCGAATCGCTAACCAGTAGGCCACGGCTGCCCCTCCTAATTATCTTACTCTGACGGTGAAGATATGCCAATACATGTAATAGTACAGGTAAGCCCTGTTGGTTTAGGCTCAGTATTAGTTCAATACCAGAAGGGAATTGTGGTTCAATTGTGGTGCATGTGTTCCTGCATGCTATGTGAGCTGATTGTGAATGTAAATACTCCTAGATAGAGAGAGAGAGGCGCTATGTCTAGTTTGGGCCTGTGAGAGACTGCATTCATACCTCTATGGGAGACAGTTGATCCAGATCTGGTCACGAACCATAAACCACTGGACGTGATCTATGGTCCCCGTTCCAAGCCATGCGCATAGATATTGGTCTTAGGCTACAGCCATATGAGTTTAGAGTAGTTCACATAGCAGGGAAATTCACATAGCGGGAAGAACAACATTGCTGATCCATTATCACAGCTGCTGTCAAACAGAGTGAAACCATTGAAACATGAGCATGGGGCTGATAGTAGGCCTACGTGAGATTTTGTGAACGTTACACCCAAGGGCGTCGTAGTGGGGGGACAAGTGGGAATAAATTACCCGGGCCCCAAGTGGGGGGAGGGCCCCTAAGGAGTTGAATTTTATTTTCCTTAATAATAAATAATTTCCTTAATTTAAACATCTTAATAAATGTTATTAACTAATATAGATGCAAATATTTCGGGTAAATGCATCAGTTGATTGATGTATTAAATTGTGTCCAAGCCAACATTGTTTGAGGGCAGGCACCCTCTCCCTTGCATGAAATGGTTCAGTCCGCCTTCCCCAGCTAGGCGCATTTTGAAGTAACGTTCATTCTGCCGAAGCGGCAATGCATACGGTCACGGTGTGAAGATGTCTAAGTCTAAGAAAGCTAAATCCGGTTCCCAGAAAAGAAAAGAGGCAAGAAAGGGAGAAAAAAACAAATGAGGGAAAACAAGTGTTAACAGCCTTTCCCAAGAAAGGTGAGCCCAATGTGAAAGCAATAGTCTACAAATGAAATGAACTCCTGAAGGTTACAAAACACTTCAATACCACCGCGAATCCGCGATTATCAGTGCTGAAACAGCATTAACACAAAATTAGAAATAACATGATGCCTGATTTATAGCCTACCACAACATTTCAATAGTCTACTAATTCGAAAATTATTATGAGCTAATAGCTTAACTTTGTAGGCTCAATGTTATATAGGTTCATGAGGAAAGGCTGTCAAATTAGTAGCAAAGCTAACTTGTGAAACGCATCACACTCAGTTTCAGAAACTGTCACAGAGGGTGATGCAGCAGCAGCTGACCTCTCACCATCTGATGTGGACTTGAGACAAGGTGAGCCTATAGTTTAAAATGAAATCACACGAAAGGCTATACTGCAATGTATATTTAGCAACACTGTCATGCTTTTAAACATTCTTCAAATAAAACAGAAATTCAGTGAAGTCTTGGGTAATAAGATTATTTTCTGTTATACAGTACATATAAGAGTTGTTAGATTATTTCAATGTGTGATTAGATAGTAGTTAGATGTGAACCTCATGCTTACAGCCGGTGGTTGGTTGGTGGGGGGGGGGGGAGGGCATGGCCACCACTTGTGCATAGGGCCCAGAATTTGGTGCTACGCCCCTGGTTACACCGAAAGCACTCACCACCAGAGAAGTGGAAGACGCATCAGCCACTGATCTATAACTACGTGAGGTACACAAAGCCATAGTAACCAGACATTTTGAGAAGTGAAAAATCATCGCAAACGAGCAGTGCACAATAGAATATCTTGTTCTGAGAGGCATAGTATTGCCCCAGGTTCTTACTACAAGGGGTTATCCCTATGTTCCCCGGGTCCTATGTTCCCTCCTCGGGGTTAAGGTTAGGGTTAGGGTCCTAAGTTCCCCAGTCCCATACAAAGCGGGAAACATAGGACCTGGGGAAGATAGGTAGGCCTACGCTCCCTTCTACAAGCACAGGCACTTGCACTAGCCCCTGAGGGACATCCATGCCAGGCCATCACACTTTTGTTCCGAGGTGTTGCTTTGTTCCCACTATACCCAAAATAAAGCAACACCTCGGAACAAAAGTGTGATGGCCTGGCATGGATAGGGCAGCCGATAGACATTGCAAAGCCTGCCACGGATGTCAAATAGTAGCTAGACCTAATCCTCCTGAACCGCTGAGACCCACACTGCTACCGGATGGACCCTGGCGGGATGTTGCCGTTGACATACTGGGTCATTCCATTCTAGTGGTAGTAAGTAGCAGGGGTGGACTGGCCATCTGGCATTTTCCCAGTGGGCCGTTAAAATAGGCTATATAATTAAATTTGTTTGGCCAACAATCGGCTCAAAGGAAAGACGGCCAGCGGCCTATTGGTTCATTTTCCATACTGACACTGGACTGATCCTATAACAGCTCTTGTCAGGCCCCACCCCTCCCATTTTGGCTTTTTAGATTTTTAGATACTCGAAGTAGCCTACACGTTGAAGTTGCGGCGGGTGCCGGTAGTGCATATTGTGCAAAAATAACACCAATGTAGAAGCTTCAAATATACAATATTGCAAGTAGGCTAGCCTCTGTCAGCAACATGTTGAGAGGAGGTGTAAGCAAGCATAGAGCAGAGGGACAGAGCAGGTGGTGGAGAGTTGAGGCTACATGCAACAAGAACTCAGTGATGGAGCAGGTAGGCTATATGTGACATGCCATGCTGATGATGATTAGCCTATTATGATAACTTATTAATTGCGATCATGTAATGACATGGTAATGATAACAGTAAGTCCGTGCTGTGATCATAATAACAAATAGCGCAACTTACGTTTTCTAAATAAATTATATGCAAACCTGGACAGCAAAAGAGTGTCAAACTGACATTAACTCTTGGTCAGTTTCCATCAGATGCCCAAAATTCAACATCAACAGCATGAGTAGCGGTATTGAACCCTGGAGCGGTATTGAACCCTTGAACCCTGGTCTCCTGTGTGGCAAAACCCAGGTTTACCCCTAAGATATTGAGCAGACACTCACTTTAGAATCAGAGTTGGATTTGTCACTGAGGTTAGGGTTAGGGTTATGATTTGATTTAGACTTAACCATAAATGGAATTGAATGTAAAACAATTCGCCCAGGGCACACAATGGGGAAAGAAGACATCTGTAGAGTTGCAAAAACCAGGAATTGAACCAAGAACTCCTGCGTATCTGGTCGGCACTCTTCCTCTATACTGTCAAGTATTAACCAGTTTCCTGAGAAAAAAAATAACCCTACATTTGGTTAAGGGTTAGGGTTGTGGATCCGAAAGCAGACAGGAGCCTAAAATTAGGCGTAAGGTCACTGAAAACATGGTCAAGTTCCCCCCTCATCTACCTTTCTACTTTTTAATGACAAACCAGGCAAAGAACATAGAGTTAGGGTTGGGGCTAGGGTTGAGGAACCGAAAGCAGGCACGACCATAGAGTGGGGATCGAACAAGCCCTAGGGTTGCTGAATAGACATCCACCGTCACCAATGTGCCTCCTTCACATTTCAGTGAAAGTTAAATCCAGAAGGACAAGGGGTTCTACGCTCTACGTGAGTTGGGTTTACTGTACCTGATGGCCCCTCGCTCTCGGTATGAAATTTTTGCTTAGTGGTGAAAAAAGCGGGTTACTTTGACATTTTCGGTTTGCCCTATGCTTCCATTGTATACCCTAAGAATAGGGCCCAGATTGAAAAGTTCTCCTTTAAATCAATCATCCATCAAACTGGGATAGCTTTCACAAAGTAAATTAACAGCAACAACAAAAAGATCAACCAATGACCAAACATCAGTTGGGGATGATGGAAGGTTTTGGATTAAGAATTGCATTTCTCCCTTTGCCTTTAAACTTCACAGATTCTCTCTCTGCACAGAGCTCTGAGCGCCTCCACATGTTTGATGGCATGGCATTGGGCGCAGAGAGCTGCTCTGAGGCAGGTGTTATGGCAACGGCGCGTGTTGGCGCCCACTCGTGTGTTTTTCACTAACCCACCGAATAGAGAAATGACGCATGCCCCGTCTTGATGTCAGGCCGCACGTGCCCTTCTTGTGGTTCCTCAGCTGTCTCAGCTGCGCTGCTTGTGCTCTCGTAGCGCAGCGCTGGCGTAGGACACCCCTGCCTGCTTCCCTTGGCTGAGACGCCTTTAAATGTGCTTAAAGTGCAGAGTTTGAGCTCTAGTTCGTAGCTCACTGCTACAGAGGACTGGTAGTAGGCCATGTGGGTTTTGTACACCATTCTGATGTAATTTTAAAATATTAGTTTATCTTACAGTTATAGATGACCTTTGCTATCACGTGGGCTTTAGATTTTGTGACTGTGATTCAATCTAGATAGATAGATAGATAGATAGATAGATAGATACTTTATTGATCCCCAAGGGGAAATTCAAGGTCTCAGTAGCATACAGACATCACACACAACATGCACTTACAGCAGAAAAAGTAATATACATATAAGAAAACTCCATTGTACAATAGAGGCAGTAGATAAACATTATACTAAAACACTAAATACTAAATATAGGCCTACTATAAAAACTAAATCAAATATCAACAAAGTGTGCTTAAGGATGCTTAAGCATGACGGGGCAGGGACTGAGCCTGTAATTCAGAGTGCAGCTGAGGATGATCGCGTCCTTGTTGTCCCTGTCAAGGGTGCCGTGGTCGTGGACCCCTCAACAGACACAAGCAGGATGCAATATACAGTTGAAAGGGTGGGGATAGTAATATGGACATATAAGAGAATAATGTATAATGTAGACAAGATAATATAACAAAACAGTGCAAGAATAGGTTGAGGTAAAAGGGTTACAGCCATTGGTCAAGTATTGAGTATAAGGTATTAAGCATCAAGTACGGCCACAGTCCAGGAGGGAGGGAGGGGGTTGTGTAAATGTGCTAGCATGTAACAGACTATGCAGAGAAGTCCATCTCTCCTCTACCCTTAAGTGAAGCATTGAACAGTTCAATGGCCCTGGGGACAAATGACTTCCTCAGTCTATCAGTTGTGCATGACAGTGAGCGAAGTCTCCAGCTGATCGGGCTCTTCTGCTTTACAATATAGTTCTATGGAGTATGGAGTGAATGACATTCATTGTCCAAGATGCTGATCAGTTTGTTCAGGGTCCTTTTATCTGATATTAAAGTGATGCACTCCAGTTCGGCTCCCACGACAGAGCCAGCTTTCCTTACCAGCCTATCTAGTCGCCCAGCATCCTTCTTCTTTTTGCTTCCTCCCCAGCATACAATCTAGTGTTGCCACTGCCACACAGTCATGGTGGCAATTCCTAACAAATACAACTGGCCTCATCCATTTACTTTAACGGTCCACATTGCAGTATGGAAACTAGCCCACTAGATGGCAACCATTGCTTGCTGTTGATGAACAGTAAAATTGAACTTGGAGCAAACAGAAAATAGCAAAACAGTGCCACTCAGTGGAGATATGCAGTACTGGTGAAGAGCTGTGCTGTTCAAACTGACTGATTTTGAGAAAGAGGAAAAAAATACTTTGATTTCCTTCAAGACTCATCCACACATCATATGAGAGAGCAAAACTAAACAGAGCAGAGGATTATAAGTGAGAGAGGGAGAGAATGATCTTTCTGCACTGGAGCAAACCCTGTCTTTAGATATGTCATCTGTCTCGGAATTAGGTCTAGTAAATGTTTGAGTGTGTGTGTGCTTATTGTTTTCATATACTGTACATTTTATTGTTGTAATATTGTTTAATTGTATCTGTCTTTGTATGCTAAATCTGAGATTGGTGTTCACGTAAGTATGTCTCTGTATGCATGGTTGTGTGCATGTCTGTACATTCTCTTATGTATGGGATACACCAAAAAATACACAAGAAAAAGAACACCTATGTTGGCTAAATATGACTGAATGTCTTTACATTCTTCTCTCTGTTTGTATTACTGTAGGCTATGTAAACAAAACCTGTTTCACTTCACTTCACCAAATGTAATAACCAGCACTCATCTAGTGGCTGTCACCCCCAGCCCTTCCTCC
This sequence comes from Alosa sapidissima, assembly GCF_018492685.1. Taxonomy (NCBI): domain Eukaryota; kingdom Metazoa; phylum Chordata; class Actinopteri; order Clupeiformes; family Clupeidae; genus Alosa; species Alosa sapidissima. The sequence continues at coordinate 12,175,843 of NC_055973.1, read as the reverse complement.
TTCTACCTCCATCCTCTCTCCTCTTTAGTATCTTTCTCAAGGCATGGGAGACGTTTCCATTTCATCTCTGTCATTTCCTGGCCTGTGTGTGTCTGTGTGTGTGTGTGTGTGTGTGTGTGTGTGTGTGTGTGTGTGTGTGTGTGTGGTGTATGAGACAGAGAGTGAGAGTGAGGAAGAGAGAGAGGGAGCTTGTGTTACCTGTGATAAGTGTGTGACTTGCAGCCACTGCTATTTGTCACTGTCTGCCTTTGAGCGACACACACACGTAGATTGACGGATGGGAAGATCCTTCATAGTAGCAATGAGACAGAAAGAGAGGGATTGGAGAGCCATGGAATAGAGTGAGAATAGACTGCCCTGCTACAGACAAGGAGATAAAACCAAATATCTGTGTATTTGCTTCAGGAAAGCTTTGGAGGAAATATCATAATTAAATCTTAATTTAATTATCAAGATTAAATCTATTGTTTTTCACAAGCACACTTTGTTTTATCAATATCTAATAATTCCATCCTAAAATACAGACAGATACATAATGTACTAGAGAAAAAAGACAAAATGAAAACATTCACCCTCTGTCTACATGTGCAAACTTTTATATTTCTGAGTGACACAGTGAAAACACCACCAACCATCATTATGACATAAATACACATTGGCCACAAAAAGTGATTTGTGTTGAGCTTTCACTTGTCTATACTTGTTCTTCAAAGGAATTACACCAGTTTTGGTCCTCGGACTGCATTGCATTGATCTCCTTTGTGCACATCCACCTGGTCTTTGTTAAAGGACAAGTCCGGTATTTTACACTTAAAGCCCTGTTTTCAGATAGTTTATGATTAAATAGAACGTTTAAGATTGAAATTTGGACACATGCTGCTGTCCTGAGAATTTTCGGTTTCTGTGGTAGCGCCCCCCCTCCTCCACAACGCTGCATAGGTGCACTGGAACAATCCCTCCTAAAACGCATTAAACTTTCGTTTACAAAGACGTGAAACTCACCGAGTGGTCAGGGGTGTTCGCTGATATGCTCACACAAAAATCGCTGCAAAAGATGCTTTCCAACAGGTGTTTTACCATGCGTTGTAAAACTGTGGAGCTATTTTTCCAAACGGCTCACACCCGTACATTCTTCCGTTGAGAGCTTGAATTATAGACACTCCAGACCAGTTGATGGCGATAATGCACCTTACACCGTCTTGCAAATTACAAGCAAACCACTGGCATTTCATTGAATACACAGAAGAAGTAGAAGATCGCTGTCTTGAAGTATTTTGCAACAGACAGCTAAAAATGAGGCGATTTTGTGCAGTTCCGAATTGCGGGAAAATGCAAAAAAATGCAAAATGCAAAAAAAGTTGTCACAGACTTCCTTTCAACGATCCAGAAAGGCTAAAATTGTGGCTGGAATTTCTGGGGTTGGATGTGAGCACACCTGTTGAGAATCTGCAGAAAACTGATCACCGTGTCTCTGCGGTCTACATTTTACTGAACTTCGCTGGAGGTCGAAAAAAATCGCCCAAAAAGCTCTTTCGCCTGAGAAATACAGCGGTTCCCACATTACCTCCTGGGACGACAGAGTTGGAAGAACTTGGGGTAAGGTTGACATTTTGTAACGTAACATTTGTAACAGGCGTTAAATGAACTTATTTGTTATGTCCATAACCTGTCATGTTCACATCATAAGCCTAAACCTAGCCTACATGAATAATTTGGCTACATGATTTTGTACGTTTACTATTTTTTTGGCTGTGGAACTTTAATGATGAAAACGTAGTGATTCACGTAGGCTATCATTCACATTGTGCAAGTTCCAAGGCATTTTAGCATTAGCCATGGTTGGACGTGACAATAATTTGGATAGCGTAGTAGCCTATGATACCGCGACTGCATAAGACTACAGAAAAAATACAAACAACTCCATATCCGTTTCCGGCAGCGGAGTAATACCGTACCTCACAGCACATCCAATACAAGTCAATGGAGTTGGACAAAAACTACAATAAAACCTGTTGGAGAGAATCTTTTGCAGCGATTTTTGTGTGAGCATATCAGTGAACACCCCTGACCACTCGGTGAGTTTCACGTCTTTGTAAACGAAAGTTTAATGCGTTTTAGGAAGGATTGTTCCAGTGCACCTATGCAGCGTTGTGGAGGAGGGGGGGCGCTACCACAGAAACCGAAAATTCTCAGGACAGCAGCATGTGTTCAAATTTCAATCTTAAACGTTCTATTTAATCATAAACTATCTAAAAACAGGGCTTTAAGTGTAAAATACCGAACTTGTCCTTTAAAACAGCACAGGTTCTCCTGGTTATTAAAAATTGACCCTCAGTTTGACCCTTTACCCTAGCACCTCATGGCACTGTGGACTGAGTGCACACTGCACAGACAATGTTAGGGTAGTAGCCACGTTTTGAATACCCATCCCAATTGCTTCCCCGGCTTCCCCTCTCGCTCTCCTCAGGATTTTCAACACTTCTGCTGTCTGACCTTCCAGTTTGAGGGAGTTAAAACTCACTTCCCTATCGACGTCCTGTGGGAGAGCGCGTGATTTTAAAATTCCGAGCGGAACACTGAATCCCCCTGCTGCGTACCACTGAGAGGTCATGAGTCTGATGCCGACATTCCGGAGAAGCTGGTGGAGAGACAGAGCAGACAGAGGGAAGAGTCTAGGCCATCACTTACTCCAGTCCAACACTGGGCAAGCCTATGCACTTATGTCCATCCTCTTCAATATGCTTTAAGCTAATTACAGCAGCGAAGTACACCAATGAGAACAACATTTTCCCCACTAAACAGACAATGTGCTCAAAGCTAGTTGTCACAGATTTCTTTTGCCACATTTTATTTTGTTTATTTATTATTCAAATGGACTTCTATTCAAATCTTAAACTTTTTTGTCTCCATACACTGACAGTGTAGACAGTGATTGAGTTGAGTTGGTGAGGTTTTATTCAATGTAATTCATTTTCCTTAATAATATCCCTCATCATAATTTTTCTATTTTTTTTTTAATATAATGTAGCATGTCTGACTTTACACCTGAGAGACTTGACCACCATCAAAGACCAGCGTCCAAATGTATGGGCCACCGGCTGAGGCAATCCGTTTTCAGGGTAAGACTATGATGCTTCACTTTGGTTGGGGGGAAAAAAACACAAGGTCCACCCCAGTTTATAGGGTTTAAACAGCAGGGCCTGCTTTGATCTGGCCCTGAAATAAAGAGAAAGAGAGGAGTTTGATGAAATATTGATGGCAACTCTTCAACGTCTCCTGAGGGATGTCGGTCAGCCCTTTGAGCAGCTTGCACAGAGACTGTGTGTGTGTGTGTGTGTGTGTGTGTGTGTGTGTGTGTGTGTGCATGCATTGTGCTGTATGACACACAGGGAGAGTCTCCTTCAGCTCAGGTGAGCTTTATTGGTCTTAATAGCTCATCAGAGAGGGCCTACATTGTAACATCTTTAGAGTGCGTGACATGAACATTTTATTGTTACCAGTGTTAGTCACTGAAATGTTTGCATGCATCTAAAATAAAAAAATGAGTTGTGTGAAAGCTACCTTAGTACTGGCTGCAGTACTATTACTACTACTATTACGCACTGCTAATTCTGCTAATTTACACTGCTAATGTCAAAGGGAAAGGATAAAAATTCGGAATATGTACGGTAGGTCATACCTAAAAACATGATCATTTATAAACCAGTGATCTACAGCAGTTTCCAGAAAAAGAAGACAACTGTATGAATAAGACTCACAAGCCACAGCACAGAATGAAATTAGGGATTCTTGTCTCTAAAGAGAGCAAAAGTATTACTTTGTGACCTAATATTCAAATACTGACTTAGCCTCATATCAGGAGCAGCGTGAAATAAGATTTCCATTGGTGTATCAAAAAGTTTGATTTTAGTTGGTGGGGGTAGAGAAAAAAAATGACCCACATTCTTGCTGTGACAAAGAAAAAGTCCACGCATGAAATACACACATGAAAAAAATCTGAATATTGATAACTGCCTTGAGTGTTTTTTGTCTGTAAGTCAGAGTGGGCAATAGTCTCCAATCAGGCCAGAGAGAAATAGAGAGGGAAAAAGAAGTTTGGCTGGATTGAATAAGACGAGGGGAAAAGAGCAGGAGGATTAATTGTGTTTGCACACTAACGTTCATACACAGAGATAGCCGACGCGCATAATGACTTCTGCTGAGCCCTCATGATTACTCTCACTGAGCGAGAGAGAGAGACGGAGAGAGAGAGACAGTGAGAGAGAAAGTGGCGAAGGAGAACAGAGGATCTGAGAGGAGCCAGGGGCAGCAGATAGAGGCCGGGAAAGGTCTCGCGTTTAAGTGAAATTAACATGCTTTTGCACCGCAGTCCATTAGATAATCACACACATGCCACACAGGGCTCGCCGGCCCCCTCTCTTTCACGACTCCCTTTTAATCCGCCCTCGATAAGGGGGCGCGAGGCCGCCGCGTTTTCATTATGGCGTCATTTGGGGGAGTGGGCCCCGGATTTACCCCCCGGGACCCTATCATGGGGAAAATTGCTTAAATAGCCGAGGTGGATACAGTTTTGCGTTTATTATTTCTGACAGATTCAAAATAAGCTGGCAAATATCCCTTTTTGAACATGTGTGTGTGTGTGTGTGTGTGGGGGGGGGGGTGTTATCAGTCATGCACACTAATAGGCCTCTCAAAGACACCAAATATACCTCCTAACAGGCATGGGGATGCAAGATGAGTACAGCGGGGTGGAAAGGGAGAGAGTACAGACGAGAGAGAGGGAGAGAGACACACACACTCACATACACAAGCGGACACACACACACGCACACACACAAGAGAGAAAAGAGAAGAGAGATGTTATCTTCAGCACTCGCTCTGGATTGCTGCAAGGCGGCAAGAATGTGTTAAAAGCACTTGGCGCTTGTATACAGAGCTGGGGATCTGGTGAGCCTGGTTTGTTTGACTAGGGTGGATCAGCGCAGTATAATCCGTGCTCTGCAGCTCGTAGGAACCAGGAGGTTACTCCCCCCCCCTTTTTCTCGACCACCCCTCCCATACCTGACACTTGAGAATGGACAACAGGTTAACCGCAGTCTGTTTGCGAGGTCGTAATCCTTTCTTCAAAGAACAAAAGAAAGGCAAACAAGTGTTGAGAGGCCTGAGTCCGTCACAAAAGCACTGCAGTGCACTGAGGACAAATTCACTACATGGGGGGGAATTGATGGACTCCTGGTCATAATTATCCTACCACACAATTTATAGACTGTTAGACCACAGATGTTAATAAACCAGCAAAATATATGAGGCTAAAATGGTGCATATCATATTGTGAATCATAAATTGTAAATCTAAATCTGAATCTTGTTAAAACAAAAATGAAAATATTCTATTTAGATTTTTGTCAGTTCCTGAATAATAAAAGCTATTTATTTGGTGATAGTATTGGCCAAACATTATGTGCAATTGATTTGTTTACATTATTTTAAAATACTTACATTCATGTTACTGGTATGCTCATTATGTGCCTGTGTGCACATTTATTTTTTGTGTGTGTATGTGTATGCATTTGATTGCACATGCACATTTGTGTGTGTGTGTTTGTGTCTAAGTGTGTGTGCATTAGTGTGTGTGTGTGTGTGCGCACATGCTCACCACCCTGACAGTGGATCTCAGGTCTGGAACAAGCAGTAGTTCCTCCTTAATTGGGGTGAGATCAGGGGCTTAGAACAGGCCAAGGAGGGACCCGTGGCCCTTTCTTTCCCCTCCAGAATGGCTTGGGCTCTGGAGGTGCTTTTGATGTGTGCTTTGGCTCTCCAAGTCCTACTTTGGAATATGTTCTTGGGAGACCAGCAGTTACTTGCCTCCAGGCAGAATCTCAATCCCTGGGATCCTGGCTCTCTTTGATGGAATACTTTCGGGAGCAGCTAACCCCCCCAATCCCCAAACTGCCTTCACCCCCCCCCCCCCCCATCCCCTGCCTTCCTTTCTCTCCGAAGACTCATTCTGTGTCTTCCTGTTTGTCTTTCTCTCTCTCTTTCCCTCTCTCACGCTTGTGTCTCTCAGTCTCTCCCCATCTCCTCCTCTTTTAAAGACATACAATAATAATACAAAAGATCTTGCTTATTGCACCTATTAATCCATCTGTAAAAACATGTACTCCGTCTTCTGTAAAATGAAAGGATATTTGCAAAAGACATGCAATAATATAATAAAGAATAGTTTAAGTAACTGATAAATTATACATTAATATATAAATGTCACACAGGTTGTGAATATGCTTTGTATATATTGTGTATGTTATATATTTTGTGCATATGTGTGTGAGAAATACCAAAACATTAAGCATATAAATACTTATTAATATATATATAAAAAAACACAATAATTAAATCAACATAATTAGAAATATCTAAATGTGATCTTTAAAAACCTTCACTTTCAACATTTTAAAATGTCACAATAATGTTTATTTTATGTCCTTTTGACTCTATGTTTCCTGAGACTCAGCTCAGACTGACTGACTCATGGGGTATTTAGAAATGGCTTATGTGTCCAGGAGCAGAGGTAGCACTACTTACGTCTCGCCCTGGTCAGTGGTGCTTACACACTACAATACCTTACATCAAAGAGGTGTTAAGGGGCTTATCTGTAAAACTGTATTGACTGAAAGCCATTCGATCCCCACGCTCCCCCACATCTCTAACAGAGATGTCGATGCTGTGTCACACACTCACACTCAGGTGAGCGAGTGCAGGGCAACGTGTCAGGCTTGACCCCCTGAACCACACACACACACAAACATGTGCGTGCACACACACACACGCGCAAACACACACACACACACTCACAAAATATTACTCTATAATTTCCCTCGTTTGAAAAACAGAAACCCGCCCCTGTTCTTACGTACTGATCGATGGTAGGGCCGCAAGCCCTCTCCCCCTCTTACTACATAATTTCCCTGTATATTGATTATGTATATTGATCACACCTAACCCTACAGGAAGGGCCGATTTTATTCACCGTTCTCATTAAAGGTCTCACTTTGAGGAACATTCCCTCAGGCCTTACGCCCCACCCCACCCCACCCCACCCTAACCCACCTCCCACCATTACCCCATTTCCCCTTCATAAATCTGCCGTTTCCCCACTATGAGTGAGTTACTCGACGGATCTCTCACCCCCTACGCAGCGGGGCTGCCAAATGGAAGTAGAGCTTCTTCCTGATCTTGCTGTGAATCAGGTGAGCTCCCTGTCACTTAGAAATCAGACGCACTACAGGAAATAAATTAATAAAACAGAAGAAACAGTTCAGTTCTGTGTGGCTTTATATTTAAATTACTATATCAATGACAGCGCCAGCTTTACAGTAAATTACTGTTCTGTGGACTTTGGGTGAATGTAATGGCACCATCCAGGGGCTGATGGTGGAGAGTCATAATTCTGAGACTTGGACAGGGCAAGAGTTGAAATCTACTTGGGTGAGTGTAGGCGAGACATGTTGAGGGGTAAAGAATTTGTAATGAAGTATTTGCAGCATTCAGAAGGTCACCTTCAGAGTTAACAGTGGCTGTGTTATAGTGCAAAGTACTGCAGGATTACTAAATGAATGTACTGAAAGAACATTTCATTCTACTATATAGCAATGTGTTTGTCTTGTTTTTGTGGTTCCTTCACCTGCTACTCTGATATTATGTCTACAGCACACCTGCCATGAAGAATGTATAACTTTCTGTATTATGTTTCATAATTCCACTGTATGGAAATACCAAGAAGACACTAAATTGTACTAAACCAATCAAAAAGTAAAACAGCTTGTTAACACTCTCTGACCATGTCCCTTGGCCTCACCTCGGCTCATAGCCTGTACTCTGTGAACTACACAACAGGACATTTGCTGTTCATACAACAGCCATGCTGAAAAATAGATGGATTTGCCCATGCAGCTCCACTGTAACAAGGGCACCCACCTGACTCACGGGCCGGGGTCTGGCTGATGAGGCGAAGGCATTAGCACATCAGGCCGACACATGCTCGCTAACACTGATAACACAAACAGATTAACTCTGCTGACCTCTGCGCGCTGGAGCTCACACTCTCTGAGACAGAACAGGCCTGGCGCAGACACCCGGTCTGCCCAGTGTCAAATACTGTACGTTACGGAAAAAGGAATGGTGAAATGATGTTTCTTTTCTCAGGCGTTTCACTGTCATGTCTTTTCTGCTCTCTTCTGAAATTACTGTCTTTATTTTTCATTCTCTCTCTCTGCATCCATCCCTCACTGGATTTTACAACTGTCCCATTAATATAAAGGGTTTGGAAAAATGATTTGGCATTATGAGAGTACATTATAACTGAAAATCCTGGCTATACAGTATATCTCCCTCTTAACATGTGAATAATCTACACAAAACTGTTCTGTTACAGACTAGCTTGTTTTGCCACCATCACTAGTTTGTTCTGTCTTGGTTTGGAAATGAGAAATAGTACATTCAGTCTCTACATGACATACAGTAGAGACAAACAGCAAGTGGTTAATCTAAGATAAAGTGTGCAACATTTACTCTCACAAACACCTAGGTCTTACCTCTCCAGTGCCCTTTGGCCTTTAAAATGACTATATTTTCTTATTATTAATGTACAAAATAGTTGCTATATTTAAATAAATAACATGCGATTGCACACAATTTTATAATGCCTTTAATGTCTGTTTTAAAATTGGGTTGAATAGCAGTTATGTGTCCATGCCAGGAACATTCCTGAAGATTCAGTGATGTCAAGCATAAAAAGCTTGAGGGGACCTTTACGTGTTTTGAAAGGGACCCAAACCTGAACACAAAAATAGCTCAATGGAACAAATATTGTAACCAATGTTTCATGTTTTATGTAAGACAAGCTCTATCCGCAAATATCAAGGTAGCCTATATCTTTTACTCGTTCATCAGTTAATAAAATACCGCCTGAACTGAAGAAGTGAAGGTTTGTGGTAGGCTATAGCCTACATTCATGTTTGCTTTCTCTTCCACCTCAGGCGGTTGAGCTCGCGTGCGTGGCTGGAGCAACGGGCGACCGTTTCAAACGTGACTACGCCGTCTCAGGAAACGGAGGAGTAGGCAAGAGCTCAGAGGAAGGGAGGGAATGAGGGAAGGAGGGAGAAAGGCAGCGAAAGAGTGGGAGAGGGAGGTGGTGTATTAGCTATCCGAAGGGAGGAGTCACGCGAAGGAGAGAGCAGCTGGAGTTCCAGACTTTAGCTCCTCGGCTCGAGAAAAGTACACTTAACGCCGCTACGATAGTCTTTGTCGAGGCAAACACTTTAGGCGTTCTTATTTTTCCACAATTAGGCTACATCCCGAAGCCAGCAGGTATGTAGATATAGCAAAGATGTTACTTTAAACTTAGTTGCGTCCAGCCAAGTGTAAAGAAAACGGAGGAAGGGCGCAGAAGGCAAAACTCTGGCACGGCGACTCTGGAGTTTCAACTCAAGGCACAACTTCTGAGCGCCAGACGCACATCTGCAACAAGCGAGAAAATACTTCACTTTCGAGTAGAAGAGGAAAGAAAAACTTCACAACTGGAGGGAAAGACACCTTCGCACACGTAAGTACAATAACACGACGAAATCAGAGAGGATGCAATCATTTGGTCCCGTTTGCTTTATGCTCACTGAAACGTTTGAAAAACGAAGAGAGAAGGGAGAGCGAAAAAACTTTGGAACTGTCAGGGGTATCACGTTTCAATTAAACTAAAACCTAACAAAAAAAATAAAACGAGCAAGTTCATACAAAGTTATCTAAGTAGCCTACTCGCAGAATAGAAAAGAGAATCTGTACACATAATAACGCTAATAAATAACGTGTTTTCTGAGTGTGTAGGCCTCAGCATATCTCTGCAGGGTCTACTTTGTTAGTTTACGGGAGTTGATAGAGCATCCCTAATTCGCCTCAGCATGGAAAAGCAACTCTGGTACAACAGAGGCGCAATGCATAAGGGAAGTGTGCTCATTTACTCACTTAAAAGTACACACATGTCCTTAGTTGTCTTTAGTAAAACCCAAAGTGCCCCAAAAGCATTCGTTTGTTGAGGACATGTTGTCTCAGATTTCGCTGTGAAGTCATAGTATAAGCAAAAAGGGAGAAAAAGTTTGGTGGACTTTCCCCCGAAGAAATGAACAGCGACAAGATTATTTACGCGGCATCGTATTTCAGCGCGATGTAGGTCGTGTTTGTCTGTCATTGATTACGCATTGATTGGCTGATGTCATGCAGACAGTGAAATACTGAACAGGCAAATTATCAGTTAATTTATCCTCCATTGTGTAATAAATGATTAGTTAGGATAAAACAACTATAGATTAACTCCACTTAGCCACCACTGGCAACATAGGCTACATATGGGTGTAAAGCAGGCCCAACGGGTGGTGATCTGTTCAATATAATTACAACCTTGTCATTAAAGGACATATAATTTACTTAATGTTCACTAAGATTTAAGGAGGTCGTTTGAAACATGTTGCAGGCTTGGGACTTACTGTAGGCTTACCCCTTGCACAGACGACCCGAAAACAGTGATCAATCATCTTTGCCTGTGTTATACATATAAAAACGCGCACTGACAGTAACGGAGTCTATCTTTATCTGGCGTTTTGCATGAGAGTCGGATCCCTCAGTAATGTCACACGGCAGCCCGCCACCACATGTGTGTGGATATTTGTTTTAAACTTTCCCCTCTGCCCATCGCCAGCTGTTCCACATTTGATCTGCTCGTCGGGTTCGCTGAGTTAGACTTGACTGGCCGGGTCTCGTCTTTCACTCTGCTATGGCAAAAAAATGGAGAGAGAGGGAGAGCGACACGGGTTCGAAACGTCCGTGGCGTGACTACATGGCGCAGTCATGCTTTGGCAGTTGGCACGTAGACTAAATAACAGTCATTAGCCTACAACTGTTTTCATCTTTGAGAATTGGAGCAAGATTTCGAGAAACTTAAACCATAATAGTTTTATTTTCGTTTATTTGTTTGGTGAAGTCCCGCAGCAGTCGTTGTTGTTTTTGTAGACAATACAATTAAAGTAGGCAAATTAAATGTAGGTTTATTTTAAATAATTGTAAATATATGTTTATGTAAACATTTTTATTAAGAAATTGTTGAACATATTTTGGCACTTGTCCAGGTTGGCATTTATGATGATATTTAGATAATACCGATCAGTGGAAACGCATGCTTTTAAGCTGAATAACAACATTTTAGCAATATTGCTGAATAATTAGATTTACGTGAAGTAGCAATCATGCCATTTCAGGTCAGTGTTAATTGCAAAATTATAGCACAAAGTAGGTTAAACCCTTGAGGAGGCGAGGTGTCCTGAAATTATTAATTTATTCCGGGGAAAAAATGGCTTGTTTGTTTTAATGGTTAAAGGCGCCGGTAGTTGCTAAAACAGTAGCTAAAATGGTTTGGTTGTATTACCGAAAAATTGTAGATAATCTCCAGATTTTACACAATGAATAATATCTAATTTTGGTAGCTGTTGAGATCTTTATGCAGTCTTTGATTTAACTGACCATTTTTGTTCATCCTACAAAATATGAGCTGCCATTTTTCTGCCCATTTATTGGGCCAAAATTGTTTCAGTGAAACATAATAATCATTTTCTTATTTGGTGAGTTTAAGATTTTCAAGATAGCCCTAGTCGTGGTTCCCAGGCATCAACCTTCATCAATTACATTTCTGTAGCAATAGAGGATATATTGTTTGTTAATTATCAGTTGTCAGAGGTCAGGAAGATGATTAGTATGAAAATATGCATTTAATGCATCAAATACATTTAACATAATTCAAATATTAATGCATATTTGTTTCTACTTGAATAAAAACCAGAGCCATTTTTTATTATTATCAAGCAAGTGTAAATGAAGCAATAACAAAATCTTTATTTTCAATCATTAAAATGTACTTTTTAAAAACATCTAGATGGTTATCAAGGGGTAAATTGAAATGCCAAGTCCACACAATCCTTGTTGTATGGATGATGCAGTAGCCCTGTGCTCCTTCCTTGCGAATGGGTGATGCGTGTGCTGGCTGTGTCTTGTCAGAGTTGTGCGCTCGGCTGATACCAGCCACTGGAGGACTCTATCAGCTCCCCACTGCACTGCACCCTTCTAATATGCATCTCCGTGTGAAGAGGTGAAGGGGTCACCCCTATTTCCAAACCGACCCCCCCCCCCCCCCCCGCGCTTCGCCTCCACCGCCATTCCACCTCCCTCCGCCCCTTTCCTGACAAAATAGGCCCTGTCACTGACTCATATTAATGGTGTAAGATGACACACGATTATCCTCAAAGTCAAGGCTCTCCCGTCACCTCACCTCCCCACCAATCTCCACTGCTCCACCTCCCCAGCCTGCCGCGTCTCCACAGGTCAAAAGGGATGCTTTCTCTGTGGCCTACCTGCCATTAGTTATGGGTTTTTGTGTTTGTGTGCATATGCAAAATCATGTCAGTATGCGTTTGAGAGTGCTTTAAAGATGGTGTATATGTACTGTAGGTGTATTCATGTGTCTGAAAGTTTTAATTCCTGTTTGTGTCTATTTAGTAAATCCGCCCTTAGCTCTCACACATACACATACACTCTCTCTATATCTCCTGTGTGTGTGTGTGTGTGTGTGTGTGTGTGTGTGTGCATGCGCGTGCGCAAAAGGGCCTAATTAGGGCATTGTAATGCTAATGTCAGTGTGAAAAGACCCACTCAGGTTCACCAAGTGAGTCAGCAATGAAGGACAAATGTGCTGGAAGTTTTTGTTTCTGTGGGCTCAGGCGAGGACGGGGCAGCCCGAGGAAATGCTTCAGGGGCTGACTGCGCCTCTGATGCCACGGCTGTGGTGATGAAATGTGAAATTTTTAGCTCAAGCTTTTGGAAAAGGTTTTTTTGTGCTCTTGCTCGGACTTGCTGATTGTTTTTGCAGTCAGGCATGGAGGAGGTGTGTGTGTGTAATGGATGTAAAGACATGAGGGTTGTGAACATACAAGTTTTGGGCAATGTTGTCCCCCCCTCCCTCCCCTCAATCTTTGTGTGTGTGTATATATATATATATATATATATATATATATATATATATATATATATATATATATATATATATATATATATATATATACATACACACACACACACACACACACACACACACACACACACACATAAACAGTTTAAACATATATTTCTGTTCTCTATGAATAGAGAAGTAATGTAAAATAGTTAGAGGGAGTGATTTATTTATTTTGCCAAAGATAATTTGAGTAATTTTCTTGACTAGTTCATGAACTTGCAAACCAAAACAGTCACCACCACAGGCCCTCTGTATACATTTGTACACCCCACACTCTAATTTACACAAATTGTTTGAAATTTCTGCTGTGATTTGATGCGGTGGTTTTGCCCCCCTGCTCTTAAAAAAACACAGCTGTTGCGAAACGCCGGTTTACATTT
>NC_055973.1:12154859-12157359 GCF_018492685.1 Alosa sapidissima | reverse complement strand
CGATAAGTCCTTGTCTCCTCTTATTACGTCCTATAACTCTACCCCACCTGCTTCCTCCGGGGCAGCCCAACGCCGTGCTGTGCCGCGCCGCTCCGCACCCCCCCCCCCCCTCACACACACACACACACACATCCCACACACACCCACATCTCCCACACATCTCCCTTCCCAGAATGCAGCAGGAGTTTGGCTGGTAAGAGAAAGGGCATCACTAATGAAGCTAAAGTGCGGTGACATAGTTGAGGTTATTGGGCTTTGGTGTGTACTGTCTGAAGTGGCTGTGGTAAAGCCTGTAGGGGCTGGGGGTTAGCGGCTCTTAAGTCCTGTTTTGTGACTGTGTTTTGAAGATCTTCATGCAATTACATGTGTTGATGTGTACAAATGCACTGGACTGTATGTGAGATATTCAAAACACTTGTTGATGCTTTAATGCTAAGGTTGAATAATATCTGGAAGAACTTTGCATAGTTCAGAGGAAGATGGTCTAAGTACATGCTTGTCTTCCCTCTTTACTCGGGGTTACAATGGTTAAAGAGAGAGGAGAAATGAAGAAACCATTAAGGCCTGTAGTTCACAATACACCTCTTAAAGGGCTATTAGTAGAATGTTTTATAGTGTGTTATGTCATATTTAAAGAAATGTTATATCTGGGTTATCTAGACTGTATATAATGCATATTAAAAGACCAGTGATAGCACAGAATACTGTTAACATTATTATAAACTAGACAAGAAGAAGAAGAAAGTTTACGCTCCCCTGTGTGTTAGCGCTAAGTGCTGTTTGATGTGGCCTATGCTAATACTGTTTTGATTGGCTGATGTGGGGGCGGCGGACGATTAGAGCTCCGGGGCCCGTTCGTCACCGCAGCATCAGGGGCAGCGCGGCGAGGCTCGGGGTTGGCCGCCACTCTCCCTCCTCCTCCTCCTCCTCCTCCTCCTCCTCCAGAGTCCCCTCCCTGCGGGGCTGCAGATCAATGCAAACGAGCTCACCCTGCTTAATAAGCCATGTAAACTCATTATCAGGCCTGCCCCATGCCACATCTACATACCCCACCCCGGCATTAATCACGGCCACATCGCTCCCCATCCACGTCTCAGTCAGAAGAGGAATTACATTGTGTGTGTGTGTGTGGTTATTTGTGTGTGTGTTGTGTGTTTTTTTTGGTGCGGAGTAGGGTTCATTAATGTGTTAACTTTAGTAGGGGAAGGTGCTTTAGTAGGTGATTTCATGCGATTTGATTTGTAGATGGATGTGTGGGTTAAAGTGTGGGGGTGCTGGCGAAGATGGAGGGGTCTTAATGAGTCTGAGTTGGGTGGTAATGTAAAATGTATGTGTGTGTGTCATTGCTTGTGATGCTCAAAGGACTAAGTACAGGTGTGAATCCACAGGTATACATATGTTCATTTGTATGGTAATGAGGCAAGCAAGTGTACAGGTTTGAATGTGCACCGATATTTCTCTCAGCTCTGGGAGGCCTTCTCCTATGTCTGTAGGAGTGTGTGTGTGAGTGTGTGCGTGTGCGTGTGTGTGTGTGTGTGATAGGTGCCAGATTGCATAGCTGGGAGCCAGGATGTCTCAACCTGTCAGAAAGAGACAGAGCAAGAGAGCGCAAGAGATAGAGAGATGATTACAGCATACCGTTGCTCTGATCTGCTTCATCTCTTTCTCTCTCCGTCTTTCTCTCCGTCTCTCTTTCCATCTCTCTTTCCTCTGCTACAGCTGAACTTATTATCCTTGTCTCAACCTCGCTGGTACAGCTAGTTGCTCTGCATGCCTCCCAATTAACCCTGTGCCCTCCTCTTCCCCCAACACCCCCCGCCACACACACACACACACACACACACACACACACACACACACACACACACACACATGCACCTTGCCTACCTCCAATTAAGCCTTCTGCACAGACCCATTTGAGACAGCAAAAAACATCCAATTCACAAAGGGGCAACACCCTGCATTATAAGTAGTACTGGTGTTCAGGTATTTGTTTGTTTGTTTGTTGCTTGTTGCGTTGTGTGTTTGGCGAGGCCGACAGGTGTCAGAGCATGGGTCCCTTGCCAGATGGGTACAGTGGCAGCTGTCGGGTGTCAGTGCTGCCAGATGTTGGCCCTCACTGCAGTGTCGGGGTGCCCCGGGCTGGAGCCAGCTGTGCTATTACTAAACGATGATCAGTCTTTTTTTCCCATTATAGAGAGGGGGCCTGTCTCGCTTTGACTCAGTGGCTGGGCTTGGCATTTGGCTTTCGTTGGTGTAATAGCCAGCTCACGGAGACAGTCTGAAACTTTACAGCGTGTTTCTCAGAGGTGTAGTGTTGCTGTGAATACATCTTCTTTTTTGTATCAAAACTTCAGATCGTAGCACTAGCCATTGACTGACCCTTATATGGGATTTTGTTTGCAATGTTGATAAGGAAATCTTATTTCCCATTGTGTGTGTGTGTGTGTGTGTGTGTGTGTGTATGTGTGTGTGTACATATGTCTGTGTGTGAACAGAC
>NC_055973.1:12064859-12149859 GCF_018492685.1 Alosa sapidissima | reverse complement strand
CGCGGGAGTGGGGCTCTCAACGTCCTTGAAACAATCCCTCCACACCATAATGCAAAGATACACACACACACACACACACATAACACACACGCACACGCACACACACTCCTGACACTTGCAGCCTCTAGTAAATACACACAGGTCCGTGATACATTACCAAAAACCAACACCAATTTTCTCTCCACTGTTTTGTTGCTCTCCTCCCCTCCCCTGCCCTCCCCTCCCCTTCCCTCGCCTGCTGCCTCGGCCCTCCAAAGCACCGTGTGCTAAAGCGGGGCGTTCTGGAGGCAGCAGACTTTGGGGAGTGCTTCAAAGCCTCAGGAACAAAGAGCCGGGGCGAAGTCAAGGGGCTCCGCGCGCGAGGCTCGCACCCAGCTTACACTGGCATTATCAGTCACCTGAGAGCAAAGACATTCGCAAACATGCATCTCAATTGAGACAAGTTATTAGGAGCACGGCGCACGGGTGGAGGGGAGGGGGTGGGAGGCTGATTGTGTTACCCCTCGGCCTGAAGCATGACTTATTACCATTTAAACGGCCTCTCTCTTTGATGCGACATCCTGTTAGCGATACGGCTACACGGGGATCGCTCTGAAAATTCAAATGTTGAGCAACACGTTCCGTCATGAAAGCTGAGGCAATCAGCCGTCTGGGTGTCCACAGGGATTTGAACCCAGAACCTGTCTTCACTTTGAAGCTGCTCTTTTTACCTCTGTATATTGTCCTAGGCTGAAAACACAAGTTAGCATGAGGAGGTGAACTGCTGTTAAAAGAATAGCTGAAGAACAATTAATCCAGATACTTTTACACACAACACACACACACACACACACACACACACACACACACACACACACACACACACCTACACACACCTACACACACCTACCCCAAACACACAAACCTGCACCGCTGATAGAGTTGCCAGACTCAGTGGAGTTCTCTCCCTGTGACTCCCAAAGGCTTCCTCTGTATTCCTCTCTCCATCTCTCCATTTCTCTCCTTCTCTGTCTCTCCATTTCTCTTTCTCTCCCTCTCCCTCTCTATCTCTCCACTGATAATGCCATCACTCATTTAGCGCCTTCATGTCTCCATCCTCCTCTCTGGAGTGCTGCTGTCTCAGCTCTTCTTTTTTTAAACTTCATTTTTTCCCTTCCACCTCTCTCTCTCCCCTATCTTCCTCCTCTCACTGCCCACCTCTGTGCAACCCATGTTCCCCCATGGTTCCTCTCTTCCTGCAACTTTCTACATTTTCAAACTCTCTCTCTCTTTCTCTCTCTCTCTCTCTATCAGTCCCTCCTATTGCCTGCCTGTCATCTCTTTCTCCCTCTTACGCTCCCGTCAGTCTTGCCTCTAGCTTTTCCAGTTCTCTCTTCCAGCCGGCTTCTCTTTGTTTGGTGATGTTCTTGTCTGTGTCTGTGTCATTGTCATCGCTCATGGGTTTTGCGGTGTTTTTCTGTGTTACTGATTTCGTGAGCGACTGGTGTGTATGTGTGTGCTCATGTGTTGCTTGTGTTTGTGTGTTGATGTTGTACCATGTGGGTGTACGACTGTGTGTTATTTGAATGTATGGATGAATTCATATGTGTGTCAGGTTTTCGCACCATCTTTCTCAAGTGTTCTCATTTGGACTCTCTGTGCACTATATGCAATACATACATGTATTGCATATAGTATTTTATTTGAGTTTTACATGTGATGTGTTTGTGTGAGTTTCTCTCTGTGTGTGTTTTATTGGTGTGCATGGTATGCATGTGGGTGGGTGTGTGTGTTTGTTTGTGTGCATTTGTGTGTGTGTGTGTGTGTGTGTGTGTGTGTGTGTGTGTGTGTGTGTGTGTGTGTGATAAGAGGCAGATAGGGGTTGTTTGCTGAGCTGATGTAATGAGGATGAATGTAGCAGCGCTGGCAGACTGGTCCCACTGGGAGAACACACAGCTGCTATTCTACACCAGCCCATTTTATAGACAGACAGACACCACACACACACACACACACACACACACACACACACACACACACACACACACACACACACACACACACCACCCTCTACTACAACTACAACAACCACATTAACATACAGACAGAGCACATAAACACTATAACAATAAAACTCACACTCCCCAACTTTATCTCCCTCTTTCCACACACTTACGTACACCCACCCACACACACACACACGCACACACACACACGCACACACACACACACAGACAGACAGACAGAGACACACTCATTCATTCACTCACTCGCATGCAACTCTCTTCTCTGTTTCTCTCTCTCAAACACACACACACACACACACACACACACACACACACACACACACACACACACCACCCTCATTGCTTTCACATCTCTCATTGGCCCTTTTCACTATCTGTGTTCTATAGTGTAGTACATACAGTAGCCCCAAACCCACAAGTAATCTATGGGAATATCTCACACACACATTTTTTTCTGCATGTATTTATGGAAATATCTAAGTGTGTGTGCAAAACTGTAAATTCCTCAGGCCTGACATCATGTCTGTGGAGCTATCCTTTCTCTACATTGGCCAGTCTGTATACCTATACCTAATCGTAAGTGGGATATAGTACATACAGTATTATATTTGATTCATTTTTATCATAATAATTGATGTACTATTGCACCACCAGTTGCAGCTCTAATAAATGATCTGTACATATGTATGCAGTTTGATAGAAGACAGTTTGGAACAATCAAAACAAAATCTTTTCTTCCATCACATATGGTAATGAGGCAAAAGTTGCAGCATTTGACTTTGATGTGGCATTCTCGTCTGACTTTCAACTCTGAGCATTTGTTACCAAAGCGTATAATTTATGTTAAATTGATTTGCTTAATGTGCTTAAAATAAGAATCTTTTTTTTTTTTTGCCAGGGAACAGTCTGAATTGCGGTATTTTAAACCTGCTTAATCGCTTCTCTTTCTGTGAGAAAGGATTACGGTGAACACACAAATAAAGCTACACCCTCTCATTCTCCCTTTCCTAATTGGGTGTGGGACACTGTCATTGCTGGGAATAAACATTAATGTGAAATTTACATTTATTTTGGGAAACAACAGACAACCAAACAGTGGTTTTAGGGCCCTTCTGTTTTGTGAGGTGCTTACTTCTGTATATTAAACACCACTCGGCTTTTGTTTTCCACGCAGCAGACACTAGGGCAACAAACCGCTCGCGTCTGCACGACTCATTTCATGTTGTTGTTTACAGGTTCCGTTGGGACTCAGCTGAGTGCTATCAAGGTCTGCATGTGTTTGCCCTTTGCATGTGCACATTTGCATGCATTTTTATTAAATATGAAAAGATTTTATTAGGAAAACATTTATAAAAGGCCGATATTTGCCACCAACAGTCTTCTATTTCTGCTTTTATGTCAACTAATGTAGCTAAATTGGAAAGTAGTTTGGAGATATATTTTTTTTCAATTTCTATGTAGTGTGTAACTTCAGAAGTTACATTATTTGAGAAGTAAGTGATGCTTACACACAGAGCTTAAAGTTAGTTTGTCAGAGAAGATTGTCAGGACAACATGGGCTGATAGTGAGAATCACCAACAAGTCAGAAGAACTTTGGGACAGAAACAGAAAGAGAGGAACACCTATGGCACTGGGAGTCTGTGTGCTGTGCAGGTCGGAGGGGATTAGGGGTTAAAGGTCAGGCCGTTAATTGCTACTCTGGAGCTGCAGTGGGCCTGGCACAACACAAAAGCAGGGTCAGACATGCCTGAGTGGGCAGGAGCAAGAGCAAGATTTGCTTTGCAGAGAGGAATGTTTATGCGGCCATGTTGTCTCTCTTCTGCAGCTCTGTGTTTCTCTGTTTAGTCCTTACACTCTTCCTTGTGTCCCAGTGACATCCTTCACCACACACACACACACACACACACACACACACACACACACACACACACACACATACAGACACACTCTTAATATGACATGCTAAGACTGGCGGATTGTCAATAATTGCTACAAAAGGATTTTTTCTTCTTTCTCTTGTAACTTTCTACCCTTGTTTTGCTGTGGCTTGCTTGTCAAAAAGGGTTTACCGTGTAATTTAAAAGAGAGCAGAAAGCCCTGACTTTGCTGGTCCTTTCGTCTGATCTCCCCCTCTCTCAATTTTCTTGCCCTCTCTCTCTCTTTCTCTCTCTCACTATCGCTCTCTCTCTCCCATTGAGATGGTGCATCAGAGCCCCTGCACCCCTCACTGTAGAGTTACTCTGTACTCCAGCCGATGAAAGCAGGCGGGCGTCTGGAATAGCTCACGACCTCAGACTACAGAATCGATTTGTGCCAGGCACCCTTTCCCCCCTCTCTTCCACTGCTGCCTCATCAGCTTGTTCTTTCCTCCATTAAATATAGTAAAGAATAGCAATGGTCCTTAATAGCCCTATTTGATAAATTCACATTTGAACATGTTTGGGAACAGAGAGAATGCACACAAATGATGAGATGCATACACACACATGTATTATACATACACCCATACTTGTCTCTGAATTGACTGGGGAATGTGTATTCATGTGGGTGCAATTAGAGGAAGAGCCTTTCGTTTAATTTGCCTTTGATTGGTCTGTGGGAATAATTGCTCAGTTGTTTTGTTTTGTTTTGTTTTTTTTCCTGCTCTCTGTAAACTGAGATTGCTTGCAGATGTTGTTGGTGAGTTGAAAGGACATGACAGAAATCTGTTTTTTTTTTCCACCCCCCAAAGTAGTGGCAAACCAGCCAACTCACCCCCACCCCATCAAAAAAAAACAAAAAAAACATTGCCCACACCCCAACAACAAACAAAGCTCTCAGTGTTTGTCTGGAGCTGAACCCCCGCCTATGGTCTTTGGTTCCCCTGCCCCCCCTCCTGTGTTGAATGGCAGTGTTGTGCTGCTCAGCCAAGCTTACCTCTCCCCAGGCTGCTTGCTCTTGCCAAGGAGAGGCTCGGGCACAATTAAAAACTCTCGTTAGGTAATTACACCTTGCTTTATTTGCCCCGTAAGTCACGCAGACTAAATATTTCCAGTAATTACAGTATGGTCTGGACTAAAAGCAAATGTTTTTTTTTCTTTCTTAGCAAGGAAGCAGTCGGATTGCTTCTGTGGCCTTTCATTTTGGTGTTTTGGTAGGACCAAGGCCCATTTCAAACAAGTCATCAGGCTAACCCTGAGCCCGCAAAAGTCCAGCTCAGCCAGACAGTTGGTTGAACCCACAGACAGAACAAGCGAACTCCCCACGGTTCCTCAAAAAGCTTTTACTGTTTGTGAAAGAGAGAAAGAGAGAGAGAAATAAGAGAATGAGGGAAAGAAAACATGGCCTCAGCATAAGGGGGTATTCCCAAAAGGACCTTCAAACGGCTCCTCGTTTCAGGAGCATGAGGTTTCTCTTTCTATGGAATCCCCGCAAGGGATCAGCTCTGTTTCTGAAACTCTGTTTGTCAGGCAACTTTAGGCCATACTTCCCCACAGCCTCCTCCTTTTAAATATTTAACTTTATTTACTGGGACACAACTCGCATAGACTCCCACTCAATGTAAACAATGAAAACAACCTGCATACCTATCACTTTTACAAGTTCTCGAGGAAGACCTACCATAAGAGATGCCTTTGCTGATGAGCAATGAAGCCTTCACTCACACGATTAAACACAAAAGGATTGTTACTATATCTGTCTTAAGTAAAATCATTCGCTAAGATGTAGACACAACTTCAACACAGTTTCACCTGTGGGTTTCCTCTGATGCTGTTCTTGTTCAATTAAGGGATTAAGATATGATCCAATGTACGTGTTACAGATACACATTGTTCAGGGAGAGGGCACACGTTAGCCAAATTCTTACCTGTTGTTTTATACTTCTGTCAGGTGTCCCGTCTTGATGTGGTGCTGAGGAATGCACAGTTGCCATGGAAACCCAGTCCCAGGCCAGTTCTGCAGCTGAGAAGAAGAAGAGGGTGGAGACCATTGTGGCCACCAAGGGCGCGTCCTCACGCAGCGACATCAGTGAGAAGGCCGTCGCCTCCAGCACCACCTCCAACGGTAAGAAACCTCGACCACAGGCCACACTCCACTGCTCTCTCCTGTCTTAAGCCACTCCCTGGGACCTGTCCACAGGTCACTTCATCACACATTAAAAAAAAGTTTTGGCCTCACATACTAACACATGTGCATCCAAGCCAAGTTGGCCTCGTTTTATGGTAGACCTGAAATGGTATAAAATCAAAAGTCATTAAAGCATTTTTTGAATGCAGTAATTTCCATCTGGTGTCTCACTCACTCAGACACAGCACATGCACAATTGTACGTCATCTTTGTGTTAAATATCCTTCGAAGCATTTCAGTAAAACCAGATAAACAGTATAACAGCAGACAATGCATATCAAAACCTGACTAAACAACACTCAGCAAAAATGGGCACAAGTGCAGTGCAAGTCACTGTATATGTTTACATATGTTAATGCTACAGACCACAGTAGACAGAGCGTTAACATCAGTTACAGTAAATCTGCTCCCTGAGGATTCCTTTTTTGTGGCCACTAGACACGCTAAGGTAGAACCATGTGTCTTAGTGAGGTCAGATTCCCATCGCTGTACGAGCGCGAGCACATTTGTAATCATCTCCACTGTGCCGTGGTACTGTGGAGACACAACATTCATGGCGGAGCTGATCAGATCCAAATGACTCTGGCCATGAGCAACTTTGTGCCTCGTCTGAGGGCCTCTGTGGTCAGGAACTTTTTGCACAGCTGCTGAAATAAATAATGGGAGGATTTACAGTGCGAGAGCCTTGTCTCCTTTCAGGCTGTCCAAACAAACCAGCGCTAAATGGCCAATGTAAAAAAAAAGGAGCTTGAATCCACCCACTGGGTTGCTGCACCGACTCTTGGTTGTGGTGGATGACCTGTGGAATGTGCCTTTTATCACTTAGGCCAGAGACTTTCTAATGAGGAGACACAGCACTCAAAGAATCCTCTATAGAAATGAATGGGGTTAGTTTGTAACGCCAATTCGTAACACACAAATCGCATCTCTTCCTGTATGCCTCCCTATTCACTTAAATAGGAAAATAGCTGCCCGATAACTGGCCAAGGTGCGTTGGCTGCCGAGTAGGGGCATTTGCCTATAAGGACTTTGCTTAGGCTTGATGGCTGGACACTGGAGGCAGTGTTGTTGAGGGTTAATGGTTCATTTTGACTTTCTAGTGTATCTGTGTGTGTGTGTGTGTATGTGTGTTTGTGTGTGTGTGTGCGCGCGCATGAGTCTGAGGGATTGGGACAGACATTATATACATGGAACGTCAATTGGAATGTGTGAAAAGTGTAGTTTCTGAAATAATACAATGTCTGGTCACGTGTGTGTTAAAGTACAGGAGGGACTATAGATATGAATTTTAAGTTTGTGAGAGACATTATTGCACGTATTTGTATTTGTATTCAGTGAGAGTTTTGGATGTGAGTGTATGGGAGCGAGTATATGATGTTTATGATGGTGTGTGTACTGTACATCTATCCCCATGATGCATTTTGGGAGATCCCTGGCTGCGTTGCACACTCCCAGATGGCTGATGCTGTATCATTAATTAGAAGGTGCGTGTGTGTGTGTGTGTGTGTGTGTGTGTGTGTGTGTGTGAAGGATGGATGCGGGGGAAGAGTTTTTACTGTGTGGAAAAAGCATGGATGTAATTTGGCTCTGTGATTGCAGATTTTTCTCTGTAATACACTGGTAATTACTCCGCCAAACAGCATACGGTTTGTCTTGGAAACACAGATCCTGTAATCATCACAAACTGGATGCAGACATAGACAAACAGGCACACACTTACCTACACACACACACACACACACACACACACACACTGAACAGGTTGGCCTACTAATGTCTACCAGCAGCACTTACACCTGGAGGAAGAATGCAGAAGCAAATAAGAGGCCATCAAATGAGATTTGGGACGGCTAGCTGTGTGTGCACTCCTCAGCATCCAGCACCTTTAACCTTGTTCATAGGATAGCTTACACACACACACACACATGAACACACACACACACACACACACACACACACACACACACACACACACACACACGAACACACACACACACACACACACACACACACACACACACACACACACACACACACATGAACACACACGCACACACACACACACACACACACACACACACACACACACACACACACATGAACACACACGCACACACACACACACACACACACACACACACACACACAGACCTGACCTCACATTCCCCAGTTCCCCTCTTGCAGCCCCTATCCGCACAACCCAAACCCTTTATCAGGGGTAACCCAACACCCGACCCTTAGCCCAACCTTAACCCTTTCGGCCTGAGCCGCAGGCCACTTCAGCCTGAATAAAGCGAGCAGCACGTCAAGGAGGCCCATGTGATTGCTGCCTCCGGGGTAGCTTTTCGCCGCGTCTCAAAATCAACATGCCCCCCATTTAAGCAAATTATCCCAAATCATGCCACACACATGCCCCTGCTGAGCTGATGGAGAAGCCCCACAAAACTGGGCAGGTCGTGGGAGGCAGCAACATGTGAGTGACTGCGTTTTGCCTCCCCAGCTGTGTGACGGAAAGGTGAAGTGAAACCTCAGTGTAATTGGAAAACTGTGTCCATGATGGGGTGGTGGATTTCCCAGGGATTTTATATATTTCTTTTACTGTAGGGCTTCGGCTCATGTGGTGCGTTTTGCAGCACATCAGCAAATCACACACAAAACTGTATTTGAGCCTGCCATCCTATCTGAAAAGAACTCTTTATTCCACTTCCACGAGGGGTTCCAACAGCCCAGAAAAGAGTCAACAGAGGTTAACTTGCCCTAGTGCAGCACTTAGGCTGGGCCTCTTCACAGAACTCAGTTTCAGAGCAGCCACATACAGTAAGAAACAAAAGTCTTTGCACATTTCAACATGTCATGTGGATGCAGATAGTGAATGTTTGGTTTTGTTTGTCAGAGACAGGAAGGGGAGTTTGAACTCTAGAGCTCCAACTCCACTGGAGGGAATTAAGAAGACAGAGGTTACATTGGGTCTCGACGGTCTTCACCACATTGAAATAATATATGTCCCTGGCTGAGGGATTGGCTCTGGGAATAGCACTAAATGTGGTTGAAGTGGCATTCAGGCCACAAGTCAGATGTGGTTCAAGTGGCTTTTTGAGATAATGATAATCTAATTTGAAATATTCCAAATATTTTTGTTGAGTTAGGTTTGCGAGTGCATGCCAGGGATGTTTGTGTGTGTGTGTGTGTGTGTGTGTGTGTGTGTGTGTGTGTGTGTGTGTGTGTGTGATGATAGTTGATTTGGTCTTGGTTGGTCTTTCTTTCTTTCTTTCTTTGTTCTCCTTCCCTTCTTTCCATCTACCTTTCTTTCTTTTTTGCTTTCTTGCCCTCTACTTTCCTTCATTCTTCCCATTCTCCTTGTCTTTATTCTCAGATCATTCTTTTCTTCCTAATCTTTCTCTTCCTGTCCGTATCTCTCTTCCCCATCCAAACCCCCCCCCCCCCCCCCCCCACACACACACACACACACACACACACCCCGCCCCAACTCTCCCTCTCATTCTGTCAGTAATATGAAAAAAAGCTGAGCATGGAGCTCCAGCACGCAATTACCTAGTCTTGGAGGGAGCGTTCCCACATGGTTGGTTAAATGGTGGCTTCACCCCGTGTAGCATTCATCCGCGCGCTCTCTCCCCTGGGCCGACAGCTCAAAAGGGGCCGACCGCGCCGCAACAATGGCCTGATTGGTCCCCTTTTGGACAGGCACGAGGGGGGTGCTGCTCTCCTCCCCCCTCTGCCCCCTCATCATTCGCCAGGCAGGTGGACCACAAAGTCCGCTGATTCTTTTGTTGCTTCCTGGAGCCCTAAAAAAAGATGTCCATGCTCTTTGCCTGAATAAATCCTGTCGTCATGGGATAATTTGCTAATAAAAAAATGTGAAAGGAGGGAAGAAGAAAGGGGCCTGCCATTGAGAAGAGAGAGGAGCAGAGTCCAGAGGAAAGTTTTTTGGGTTGGGTTAGCAGTTGGGCTGTTTTTTTTTTTTTTTTTCATTTTCCTCATATGGCTGCCGAATCAATAAAATGGCGGGACAGAAAGTAGAGAGAGAGAGAGAGAGAGAGAGAGAGGGAGTGTGTGAGAGGGGGGGGTAACAGAGTGTAGAGAGAGAGAGAGTGAGGACAGTAAGAAAGCATGAGTGAAGGGAAAAAGAGAGGGAAGAGACTTCTGGAAAATTGTGAAGGAATGCGTGCAATTGGGCATCCCAGGCAGGGTGTGAAGTTTGCTGTGTATTAGAGAGGAAGCAGAGCTCCTTTCATTTCTCCACATTTTTGTTTTGGTCAGGGGTATTTATGGTAAAGGGTTCTTGTCAAAGCTTTCTTGGAAACGAAAAGTAACGATAGAAATCAAGGGGGGAAAAAAAATCTAATCCTGAATAGGATGTTTAAGGAATAAGCAGCCTGAAGGATTGCATTGAGAGAGGGAGAGCGAGAGAAAGGGAGAGAGCGAATGCATAGTATTTGTAGAATAGGGCAGGGGTGGGAGGAGAGAAAGCCAACAGCATGAGAGAGAGAGAGAGAGAGAGAGAGAGAAAGAAAGAGAGAGGCCACCTTTTTTAGGCGGGCATTTAAATGATCAACAGCGAAAAATGGAGGGGAATGTCATCTGACAGAAATAAAGTTCCCCTGTTAGCAGCGTGGCTGGGAAAGTCATTTACAGATACGCGGGGCCGGCCCATCTTTGTGGCGGACAGATAAGGGTTCATTTCAGAAACGGATAGCAGACACTTTCACTCACGGGCCCCCATTCTGCGACACCTGCGATAACAGCTTGTGGACCCTAATTGAAAATGGGCTTCAAAATGGATTTTCACTTTTCTTCCTCCACCTCTCCCTTCTCCTGCTTGTCCTCCTCCTTCTCCTCCCCCTCTTTCCTTCTCCTCCTCTTTCCTTCTCCTCTGTTCCGTGTTTCTTCGAGCCGCTCACCCCCCCCCCCCCCCCCACACACACACACACCCCCATTTCTCCAGTGACACAAAACTCCCAGTCGACTGGAGGGTTTCTCATTCTGGGGGAATAGTATTGAATGGACAGAGGAGTAAGCAAAGAGAAAGGGAGAGAGAGAGAGAGAGAGAAAAGAAAAAGGAGAAGAAGGAATGACAGAAGACAGAGCCAAATAGAGGAATGGAAGGGAAAGGAGAGAAAGGAAAGGAAGAAGAGGATGACTGAGTAAGAGAGGAGGGGAGAGAGAGGAGAGGAGAGCAGAAGGGAGCGGGCAGGAGAGGAGAGGAGGAATGGGTAAATGGGAGAGAGAAAGAGAGGAGAGGGGGGGTGAGGAGAGGAGGGGAGAGAAGAGGAGAGGAGGGGTGAGGAGGGGAGAGGAGGGGAGAGGTGGGGAGAGGAGGGGAGAGGAGGGGTGGGTAAATGGGAGAGAGAAAGAGAGGAGAGGAGGGGTGAGGAGAGGAGAGTAGAGGAGAGGAGGGGTGAGGAGAGGAGAGGTGGGGTGGGGAGGGGAGGGGTGGGGAGAGAAGAGGAGGGGAGGGGTGGGGTGGCTAAACGGGAGAGAGAAAGAGAGGAGAGGAGGGGTGAGGAGAGTAGAGGAGGGGTGGGTAAACGCCGAGCATCGGGGGAAATGGAGTCTGGGCAGCGGGTCATCCCTCAGCCCGCTGTCAGAGCTGTGACAGTCCTGCGATCAGTCTTATTAATGAAAGCATTGATCACCTGATGGCCCTCATAATCAACTGCTTCTCCACTCATCCCCCTACCACTCCACCCCAGCACATACACAAGCATCACTTTCCCTTTCCCTACCTCTGTGCTTTTTTCTCTTCTGTCTGTTCTCCCTTTTTCACTTCCTCCCTCTCTCATTCTTCCTTTATTTGCAATTTCTTGCAGTTTTCCACTTTCCACTTTGTTGAGTAAATAAAGGACTGTGTAATTAGTTTATCGAATCCTTTGGTTGCCTACAAGCATTCACACAGCCTAATGAGGTATATGTGTGCATTTGTATAGCTGTAGAGGTTGAATAAGGGCAGGTGTGTATGTGTAGGTGGCAGGGGGTGCATGCATGTGTG
Source organism: Alosa sapidissima (assembly GCF_018492685.1). Lineage (NCBI taxonomy): Eukaryota > Metazoa > Chordata > Actinopteri > Clupeiformes > Clupeidae > Alosa > Alosa sapidissima. The sequence continues at coordinate 12,137,738 of NC_055973.1, read as the reverse complement.
TGTGTGTAGGTGGCAGGGGGTGCATGCATGTGTGTGTGTGTAGGTGGCAGGGGGTGCATGCATGTGTGTGTGTGTAGGTGGCAGGGGGTGCATGCATGTGTGTGTGTGTTAATGGAGGAATAGTTGAGCAGAAGGAGACTGTTCTTGTGAGGAGGTCACACAGCATAATGGCCGAGGGTGTCATGCACGCTGACCTCTGACTGCGCCCCACAGAGAAGAGGTGAGGGTCACTGTCACAGAGGCCTCTACCGCATATACACACACGCACACGCACACACACACACACACACACACACACATACACGTGCACACACAAACATGCATAGGCACACACGCATTTGCATTCAATGGTGCTCATATTCACACACATGCACACACATTGAAAGAGACACACATATGCCCACACAGATTCATGTAGACATACTAAAACAAACACACACACACACACACACACACACACAGACAAAGAAATGCAAGACATATGCATTCAATAGTGCAAAAACATAATTATATTCTCTCTCTCACTCACTCACTCACTCACACACACACACACACACACACACACACACACACACACACACACACACACACACACACACACACACACACACACACACACACACACACACACACACACACACACACACACACACACACACACACAGAGAGGCTTCTTATTGCATGCCTTGACTCTAATCTAGGCCCTTACTCTCTGTTTCGAAGGTAATTTCCTGCAGCAGTGGGGTGTGTGTGTCTGCCGATGTGCATGTGTGCGTGTCTGTCTGTAGTAGTGTGTTTGTCTGCCTCTCTGTGTGTGTGTGTGTGTGTGTGTGTGTGCGTGTTTGGCTGCTTCATCTCCCTCTCTCTCTGACTTGAGAAGCCCGCGGCTCTGGATTAACCCGACCCTACTGCTCTCGGGGGCGGAGGGCCTCACAGCAACCCGGCCCCCAGCCCGACCCACTGGAGCAAGCACTCAATCCCCCACCTCCACCTCCACCCCCACCTCCACCCCCATCCACCCCACCCCCAGAGCTGGGCTCACACACAGGAGGCTCACCCAGCACAGCCAGTCGGCTGGATTCCTTCGTAGCACTGCACACACACGCATTGACTGCACATGAGGGAGGTAGCTGGGACTAGGACGCACTGCTGGCCCCCTCTGCTGCGCTTCATTCACTCACTCAGGGTGCCGGCCTGCTGTCTGAACGACTGCCTGTATTGTTTCCGTGGCCAGACGGTTCAGTCAGGTCAGGAGCTGTGGGTCGCAAAACCATCATTTCTCTCTCTCTCTCTCTCTCACACACACACACACACACACACACACACACACACACTCTCTCTCTCTTTCTCTCTCTATCAATTTTTCTGCCCCCTTCCCTCTCTCTCTCTCCTGTGTCTGTCCCTTTCTCAGCTACCCTTTCCGCTGACGGCCGCCGGGGTCACGGACAGGGCCCTGTAAAAATAGAAAGCCCCGAGTAGGAAAACAGTGGCTGATTATTCTGCAGCGAGTGTCCATTTGGTGACAAGCTCCCGCGGAGAGGAACAAAGTGGAACTGTCCAGGGCATGCTGGGAGAATTTATTGTCCCGTGTTATTCTTCTCTGTCGCACGCTTTTTCTCCTTCTCTTTTCGTTGCAGAAGTGGAGAGAGAGAGAGAGTTATTTTTTCATTTTCACTCTATCACTTGTTCTCTCTGACCCGTGTGTTCTTTCTTTCTCTCTTTCTCTCTCTCTCAGCTGTTTTTGGCCCCTGTTGGAGCGTAGTGCCTTTGAAAGTATTTGTTTTTGCTTTGTTGTCGGAGCCTGTCTCTCGATCGCAGCCAGGGATGTGTCCGCATGGCTTTTATGTTTTCATCTTAAGTGCATATTCAGACACAAATGTTTAAGTTTTAAGTTTTCTGACGTGTCCCAGACCTTTTGGTGAAGCATGAACTCCTTTCGTGAAGCCGCCACGGCCTCCTATCTCAATGCCATCTCTCTCATTTCCTCATCAACCCTTTTGCTCCCCTTCGTCTGTCTCCTGCTCAGTCTTTCCTCTCCCTCTCTCCCTCTCTCTCTCCCTCTCTCCCTCCCTCTCTCTCCCTCTTGTGCGCTCTTCCCCTTTGCACAGTGTGAAAGAGGAGTTGGGATCAAAGGCCGTGTTCTATGGCACTGATTTCTGGTGATTGATTAGAAACAGAGGGTTAAGAAGCCGCCTCCCCCTCCCCCATTCTCCCCTTTTTTCCCACCCTCTCCAGCACTCTGGTTCTCCCTCGCACCCCATCCATCTTTTTCTCTCTCTCTCTCCCCCTTTTCTTTTCCTCCTTATTCTCATTCTTCTCTCGCTTATCCTCTTCCTTACTTTCTCAGCTCTTTGTACGTACAGTTCAGTTTTGTTCCTTATAGTCATATCCTTTTATCATTTTTTGTCTTTTACCCTCTCTTGTACCACTAAAGAGGGCTTTGGTCAGGAGTGTAAAAGCACCATCGTTATTGACAGAATCGAACAGCGAAGCCAGCCCTTGCTGGAATTGTTCCCTCCCACCTCCACACATACACACATGCACGCATGCATGGACGCACACACACACACATACACACACCATGCAGTGAGGGGAGTGTCAGCCGATCCATTTGTTTGTCTTTATCAGATGCGGATATGGTGCTCCGCAACCGTGAACCCTGCCACTCGAAGTGGTCAACCACTAGCGGATCGATTACCAGAGGAAAGGGGGCACCGGGCTCCAATTGAACTCAGATGTGTAAGGAGAAGTGTGGGCTGGGAAGGAATGTTCCTGCGGGGAATATACTCTTATGCTTACATGGTGAGGCTATGCACACTGAACTCTGGCAAACCTCTCCCTTGTTAGTCAATGGGTAGATTGTGAGCTCTTGTCAGGGAAAGAGAGAAAGAGAGATGGAGAAAGAGAAAGAGAGAGGGAAAGGGAGAGAGAGAGGGAAAGGGAGAGAGGGAGGGTCTTCTTGGAAATGCAACGCTAGTTCTTACCTCTCCCGGCAGTCTGTTATTTATTTTCTTATTCATCGCCTGCTGTTTTATTTTGCTTGTAAAGGAAATCGCAAGGCCTGCTATTCTCTAATCAACTCTGACTGCTGCAATCTAAGACAACTTTGTCTTTGTCTGCCAACTTGGCGTGGCCGGCATCATGGACTCTTTCAGTGGAGTTGAAAAAAGGGGCTTCTCTCTTTTTGTGAAGTGTCTCTCTGTAACTCATGCTGCACCCCCCAGACAGCCGTGATGAAACAGACTCTCCTCTCGCTCGTCTGTTCTCTGTCTGCAGGACTCACCTGAGGCTCAGATCCTAATGATGCCCGGGCTTCTTCAGAGTGACAGCCCTGAGTCAGAGAGAGAGAGAGAGAGTTAGAGAGAGAGGGGGGGGGGGGGAACACTGTCAAAGCGGAGTGGGAGTAATGTACCTCCTTAACATTAATAGTACTTTTGCCTTGTCTTACTAACTCAGGAATAAAGAGGTGTACACATTCTCTCACCCACACACACACACACACACACGCATGCACGCACGCACTCACGCACACGAACGCATACGAACGCACACACCTTATATACGTTCGCCATGGCCATACACAGAATAACACACTCACTCTCATACACACAATAACACACTCACACACACACACTGATGGACTCCAGTCACAGAATGGGCCTCTCTCCTTATTAACAATTTGGCGACCTCATGACTGGATTGGGGCTGCTGTGAGGCAGACTACATTACGTCTGCTGCCTCATCAATGCACCCTTTGTTTCTGCTTGGCCCTCTGTCAGCTCTGCATGGGTCCTCTGCGCCGCCCGAGAGAGAGAGCAAAAGCGAGAGGGGGAAAGAGAGAGAGAGAGAGAGAGAGGTGGGGGGGGGGGCGCTGCAGAGACCCTGTGATAATGAAAGAATGAAAAGAGAGAACGATTGAGGGGGAGAGGAAGGCAGAGGGAAGAGTGAGTGATAGAGGCAGTTGGAGAAGTACAAGGAGAGAACAGGGAAAAGGAGTGTGGGAAGAATGTGAGGGGAAAAAAAGTATTAAAGCAGACAGAAATAGACTGGATTGAAAAGACAAAAGAGACAGAATAGGATTAGAAAGTCTAAGGACGGTACAAAAGTGTGTGATGGACACATGACTACAGGCATGCAGTGGTCACACACTTACTCTGACTGCAAGGCTAAAAGGTTGCACTGACTAACAGAGCTCAGCTTTTCATTCAAATGAATGTGATCATGCCAGTGTAATGCAGGCTATAGGACATTGCTTTCAGCATGCCCATTACAGCGTACTCATTCTACCCTCTTTTGTTTCGACAAGTTAGAAGAAAAAAAACAATCTGGTGTAGAGTGCAGAGTGTGGAGTTAATGGGAATTTAATGCACTGATTAAAGATGACGGGAGCTTTACGTCTGGAACGCCGGGGAATGATGGGGAGGCGGATTCCACAAGCCGGAGTGACAGTGGAGGTCACAGAGGAGTAATTCTCATTATTGGAGGAGAGGACAGGAATGAGAGAGAGAGAGAGAGAGAGAGAGAGAGAGAGAGAGAAAAAGGGACACGGGAACAAATGAGGAAAGGGGGCATGAGGGACATGTAATGTTTTAAAAATGGGCAGTGATAGAGGGTAGATCTCTTACAATGAATTTCAGGTCAATAAAGAGCCACTCACCTTGAACTTACCCGCTATGCATTGTGCACTAAAACAGGTGCAGACTTTTTGCCAATGGCAACAGGTGCAACCTATCAGGCCAAGACACTGGTTTCAGCGCTGTTTTGGGGACACTGACTTTAGGCCTGAGCACAGAAGCGATGTCCTTGAGTGTCCTCTGATCGCATGCACACCGCACCTGTGTGTGTGTGTGAGAATCTCTCTCTCTCACCTGGCCAGAATTCCCAGAATCCTGCTGTGGCCTGCGCAGGCCCATTTCTCACCGGCGATGGCTTTCCTAAGGGGCAGTTTATTCATGGCTTACAATTTACCCTCGCCCTTCAGAAAGTGTGCAGACATATGGACCAAGGGAAGTGGATCGGCCCCAGCCCTATTGCTTCTCTTTTGCATACTATCTTAGAATAGAAAAAAAGTGGTCACACTGGATATCTGCACCTGGAGCCCATTTGGAGAAGCTAGCTAGCTGCTGTGCCAGGGGCCTCGTTTGTCTAAGGGTCCTTCTGAAATCAGGCCTTCTAGTAGCTCGGACCTCAAAGCGCCTTTAAAAAACAAAGCCCAACGGTTGTGCATTTAAAATCTTCAGAACCAGATCCTTCTTTCTTTGCATTAACCCAGCACACATCATCATTTTGTGAGCTCAGGTGAGCTCTGTAGGTGAGTGGTCTGTCAGTCTGTAATTCTCTCTCTCTCATGCTCCTGAGAAAGCACGGTGGTCTCGGCCTGACCATGTAATCATAGAGAGAGAGAGAATGAGGGAGAGAGAGGGGCATGTCACCTTATCTTTTGCCTCCATCCCCACCTACCCCACCTCCTACCCTGAACCCTCCCACCGCTGCTGAGACGTGGGCTGGCTGTGTTTGTCTGACCCTGACAGGTCTTTTAATCTGTCTGCCTCCCAGTGAGTGAGGCAGACTCCCCTAATGAGAGGTTATGTGCCTCACCTAGTTGTTGGAGGCTGAATTATACGCTGGTGGTACCACTGCCCCTTCATACCTTTGTCGGGCAGGGAGGGAGAGAGCCAGAGAGGCAAGGAGAGAAGGAGAAAGAAAGAAAGAACAGAGAGAAAAAATGAGAGAGAAGTGTCTATCAGGAGGATACATTTAAGCAGCAAATTTGCCCAATTCCACAGCGTTAACAGCAGGCGCCATGTTTACTAAATGAAGATTGATAACCTCGAAGGTAATGTTTTAAGCATCCCCCAGAGTGGTCTCTCTATTTGTTGAACCAGGTTGAAATACATCTGTTAGTGAGTGAAATAAGCGAGTGCTTGCTTTAGATGTCTGCTAGTCTGTTACAGCCCACTAAATGACATACTATCTCAGGGGAACCCTGTTTGTACAGAGTCATGTGTCATGTGTTTTTACTGCTTTGTCTATGTTGTGTGTTGAGTGGTGATGAGTTTGATGGCTTTTGACTTGTGGTTTTGAATCTTGGTGGGGTTGGTGTGTGTGTCTGTGTCTGTTTTAATGTTGTTTGTCTTGTTGCTTGGAATTATGATTGTCACGGTGCCCTGTGGAAGACGTGGAGTCGAGCAGGAAAAAGGGACGCCTAAGCAGGAACAGCTGTTGCATCAAAGAGTTTAGGCGTGGCAAACATTTAACCCAGATCCGTCACACATCACACACACACACATATACACACACACACACACACACACACACACATACATGCATGCATGAATGCATACAACTTGTGATGTTGACACTGAACAGAAATTAATCCACCAAAATTAACTCAAGAGTTAGCGCTGGCCCTCTTCTCCACATGTGTAAAGTCAAAGGTCAGGGAGGCTTTCCTTTGATAGGATACAGTGGGCTAAGACCATCTGCCTTTGATAGAACAGTGTAGAGAGGGGCTATTTGGTTTTTGATAGGATTTAGCTGGCTCACGCTAGCATTTGCTCACAGCATTGGCTGAATTTCAAAACGAAGCATAAACAATCCATAGCAACACAGAGCGTTAGAGGAGGGAAAAAAAAAGGTTTTCTCAGTGTAATTTCTTACACCTGTAACAACACCTTCTTGCCATTCTGACTGATTTCATTACTGCTACTGCTGTCATGAAAGCAGGAGGAAAGCTAGCAGCTGACTGACAGGCTCACAGGAATTTGTACACCAGCAGGCCCGTGATATCGCCGGCAGCCGAGCTGGAGGGAGCGGAGAGGAAGAGGGAGGAGGGTAGGGTAGGCTGGGGTAAAGGGATGTTCCACTCTGGGCCGAGACATTTTTGCCGTCATTGATAAACTGCTTAGCACACCAGGCAAATTAATGAATCTGGCCTGACTGTGAGCGGCCTGGTCCCCCCCCCCCCCACCACCCCCTCTCCCTTCCTCCCTCACGTGGGAAGAAGGGGGGGGGGGGGGGGTGATGCGGGGGTAATCCCGTTCCAGCTAAACGGCTGATCCCTCTCATTCCTCACATATCAAATGTCAGAAGTTAAATTAGCCTGCTAGCCCCAGATAGGAGTTAACATGCTTTTAAAATGGGATAGAGGAATGGAAGAGAGGAGAGGGGGCAGTGAATACATCCCCACCTCATGGGATCACGGGCAGGTGCCTTTGAAGTGTCTAATTATCCATCCGCTGGTAAGCGTTGGCTAACTGTCTTAATAGGGCCGGTTCTTTTTGCCAGCATGCCTGGTGCGTACTCACCCGCATCCCGATGCCATGCTTAGACTGAGGCTGTCAGATGGTGTGCTGGAGAGAGAGGACAGAAGCCCATTGAGCAGTCTTGCACCTTTTGGTCAGACATGTTGTTGATGTTGGAAGTGTCTCATTTAGCTGTGTAGCGCGGAAGTCGCGCAGCGCTGGCAGTTCAGCTCTGGGTGGATCTGACGCTCCCCTCAGCACGTGGCGGCCGCTAATCTGGGTAGCACAGGCTGGAGCTGGGTGGCTACTGGGCTTGTGCGGGAGAAGGAGGGAGATGCCAGCGGTCAGACGCAGCCGGATAGCTGGCCCTCCTCAGCCCTCTGTGTCTCCGGGCAGAATCTGGCCAGAGCAGGCTAGTCATGGAGAGCTGGAAGCGAGAAATATCAGCCTAAAAGACTGACTCCCAGGGTCTCAAGCGTGTGCTTTGCCAGTGAGTAAAAGGCAAATTCCATCTCTCCACTGAAAACTTTGTAGAGGGTAGAGTTACATATTTGGTCGTTCAGCAATTTGCAAGTCGAGGAAAGGTTGGCGGAACAAAAATAGCCGCTTTTGAAAGATTTTAAGGTGGTTATGAAGGGTACCTACCAAATATAATAATATATGTTGATCAAGGCTTTTTGCCACCTATTCAGAGCTCTCTCTCTCTCCCAGTCTGTCGTCTCTCAGGGTGTAGTACCCTTCTTAGGAGTGGCTCTCAACCACAGTGTAATCAAAGCACAGAGTGTACCGTCATTCTCTGGAGTCCGTGCATCTGCCACTGAGTTACAGGAAGCTCTCTCATGTTAGTCGCCTGTGTCAGCTGAAATGCAGATGCTGCTGCTGCCGCTGAGATGAATCAGTGCTGTTTTCAATGGATGCGTCTTGAGATCCTCAAACTGATGGCAGTAGACAGCAGTAAGCTGCAACAGTGTGTGTATTTCCTTTCACTTTTTCATTCTAAATATCCAAAGAATGGGCTTACTTTTAAAATTCAGAACATCTGCAAAACTGAAGGTCTTTTGTGTAACCAAATAGTCCAGGTCATGGTCTGTTTTGTAGAAGCACTTTTCCATGCTACCCAAACCCAGCCCAATTCCACACGTTGCAGTCGTGATATATCGATTCGATGATAAGAGATTGTGAGGGAGTCGGGGAGAGGAAGGTGTTCCAGCCCCTGACACTGATTCAGTACGAGTGAAGTGGGAGTCTTTGGGACCTTGTTGAAGTCTTTGATTCGGCTTTGTGCCCCTCTCCTGCTACTCCTCCTTGCCCAACCCCCAGTGCTGCGCTGCAACCTGGACCAGGCCTGTTAGATGGCAGGCTCTCAAGGAAATCTCAAAAGAGGCCTGTAGGCAAAATGGAGCCGCTCAGGTCCCAGGAGCACAAGGACTGAGGAACACGAGAGAGGGCATGAGAGGAGGAGGAGGAGAGGGGAGTTGGGGGTTGGGGGGGGGGGGGGGGGGGGCGGGGTTTGCATGGCAAAGCAGTAAGATTGAGACATGCAGGAGGCATCGAACCCTGGCAGATGAATATGGAGGAGAGCAGTCGCTGACACTCAGAGTGGGAAATCAAACCCTGTCAGCAAGCTGCTAAAGAGGTGACAGAGAGGCCCCCAAACCGCCAGGCAGAATCCACATGCAATTACGCTCAGCATCAGTCACGAGCCGCTGTTTAAATAGCACCCCACGATGGGATTGCTCCAAACACAAAAAGCAAACAAACCCAAGTTTCAGCAGTAGGTGCGAGCTGTGAACTCACTTTTCTTTTTAACAAAGCTTCCGCATTGATTTTCTGTCATTTCATAACTGTCTGGCGATGTCCAAACTCAAACGCAAAAGGCAGACAAAAGAGAGAGAAAAAAACTTGGCGCAAAAGCACAGCATGAATAGTCCCTAGCTTCTTTTTTTTCTCTTTGAGATTTAATCAGATTTCTTGGCAGTGAAGGACTGGCTTTTGAGCTGGGTGTAGCCAGTTTGTAATGACATAAAATTAAAGGCATGTCCTCTAATGTTTTTTTTTTTGGTCCTGCAGAGAAACACTGCCTTTTGGAAAATATCCACCTCACCCTGGACGTTGGTATAATGTTTTGAAACCCTACTGGGATAGAAAGTCCTTTGGCAAAAACAATTATTTATAGCATGCCTATAGTTGCCAATAAATTTGCCAAAGGCTGTTAAAGAATTTGTGAGTCACATCATATTAAAATCTTCTCAATGGAATATTGTTTATTTTAAAAAGGTCTATAAAATGCGGTGGTAATTAAATAGGAGGAAGCTCATACTCAAGTTATGGGGCGCATATTTTCAGTTTATGAAACCATTACAGTTTCTTTCTTTAAACTGATTCCTACTCATTTTAGTGGACACTGCATGCCAACTGGAATTTAGGAATATTCTTTCTAAGAGCTGGAAAGTGAATTATTTTTCCTGATCAAAAAAGTATCAGACTATTGAAAGTCCATGGTTGGAATTATGAGGAATCCTTGGAGAAGAGTTTTTTTTCTATCTTTCATACAAACGGAACTGTTTTTGAGCCATTGCCATGACATTTAAGCATGGCGATCAATGTGTGAAGACTTAGTCACCTTCACATAATCGCAATCTGAACCCTCCTTTCAGCGAGCTCTTGCATGGCATTATGGATCCCCGCAGCGGGGGTTAAGGCTGGATCTTTTGGCGAACCCTCCACTCTGTGTTACTGCTTGGGGAGCCAAGAAGTTGAGTGAAAAAATACCCCACACAATCGCAGTAATCCCTGTGCGGTGTTGGGGTACTTTCTACTTCTCTCTCCCTCTTTCTCTCTCTCTCTCTCTCTCCCTCTCTCTCTATTCGGAGTGTTCCAGCTGATGCAAGGCGCTCCCCTTTTTCCTGGCGGGCCAGCTAATCACTAGCGATTCCCCCGTGTAGTACTGCACCTGGTGCCAGGCCGCATGATTCAGGTAACGCTAGCTCCGCTAACGCTAAGCCGCTTGGAGAGCTGCTCTTATTAAATGGACGCCAGACGCTGGAATTTTCACATCCCAAGTCTCATTGTTAATTGGGGGAATCTTTTTCAAGTCGTTTTATTTTTTTCCCCCTCTCCTAACTCCAGCGATGTGATTTGCAAGAGAAAGAGGGGGGGGGGAGGGGGGTAACAGGAGAGAGATTATCGCACAGGAGGAGTGGGGCTTTGAAGAAGCGTTTTGTGTTTTCAGTGCGCATCATCTACTTTGTTTCTCTCTCTCTCTCTCTCTCTCTTCCTCTATCTGTCTCTCTCTGACTCTCACTCTTTTTTTTCTCCCTCTCCTCTTTTCCACCAACCCCCTCTGAGCCAGACCTGTTCATGCTATTGACAATGGTGTTTTTGAAAAGTTCGCAGGTGGAAAACTCTCCGCGGCTTTGGCTCAATCTCAAAGCCCGCGCTCACCGCACTCCTCCTCGACAGTAAGGCCTCGAACAAAAGCCCGCTCACCGGAAACACTGTGCAACACTGTGCAATGCTGATGCAAAGCTGTCTTTGTGCTCCAACTCTGCCATGTCCTGATTGGCGTTGACTGGCGTTGTGGCTGCAGGATATCATGTAGAACTTTGAGGGCGAAAAAAAAAAAAAAAAAGACCTGATTGGCGTGTTCTGGAACTTAGTCCCTACTGTGCTAGAGCACAAGAAAGAGAACGAGAGAAAAGAAGGAAGTATTTGCCGGAGAGAAACAAGAACTCTCTCCTGCACAGACCCTCTTAACATGAGCACTTGTGTCCCAGGGCCAAGTACTCATCTCCGGAAGGCGCCTCTCGTTACCTCGTTATATCCTCCATATTTTCAATTTGTCATTGGTTGTTTGCATACCTCTCTCCTTTGGCCTTCTCATTAGGCTGGTTTCCCCTTGGTATAGCATGAGGCTTTTGGATTGTTTTTTGAAGGTATCCAAGGCAGAGTTTTTACAATGGAGGCCCCAAACATAAAAAGGGGGGAAAAAACCTGGGCATTAGGATTTAATGAGGGGCTGGCTGGGGAAAGTGAGTGAGTGATTGAGAGTTGGAATGAAAGAGAGAGAGAGAGAGAGAGAGAGAGAGTCAGAGAGGAAGAGAGTGCCAGAGAGGGAGAGAGGATAGGGGAGGAAAGAGTGAGAGGGAAAAGAGTGAGGGAGGGAGAGAGAGAGAGAGTGCGAGAGAATGAGCTCTTGAGCAGAGCACCGGTCTCCATTATAGTGGCAGAGAAAGCTCCTGATATACTAGAGCCGGGGCGTGCGCTCTGATCAGGTCGGCAGCGAGCACAATTACCTTCTTTTCAAATCCTTCAGTGACACTGCGGGAGGAAGGAGGACTTTGAAACTTGAAAGGCAGGAGCTCGCTTTCAACCTCAAACGCGAGCAGGAAAGGGCTCTGAAATTTGTTCTGTGCTCCCCATCCACCATTAGCTTGTTTCTTCCTCTTGCCTCCAGGCATTTAAGCGCTTTTTGAAAAGATGTTAAGAAATTCAATCACCACAGAGAGACCAGACTCGTTTTTTACACCCACCCGCCCTTCTCTTTTCCAGTGGAGCATGCTTCCTCCCCCAGTCCATTGAGGACCAGCCCGGTGTTTTTGTGTTGTTGGGGAAGAGGGGGGTGAGGGAGGGTTGAGTAGTAGACCTGTGAACCTGTGGATGGGGATGGGATGAGTCAAGTGTAAGGAGAGGAGAGAGATGGTGAGAGAGCTGGAGTAGCGGAGAGGAGTGAGAAATGGCCTGGAAGGGCAGTGGTCAGAGTAACTCAAGTTATTATTTTTTTTGGTGCGTTTTTTCCTCCTGGTTCAAAGAACCTGCTAGACATGTGTATCTCTTCACATCAGAATGAAAACACTCACCCAGGATGGCTAGGTGAGAACAAAGCCGGGGAGTAATTCTGGAGTTGCATCAGCAAATGAACACATATCTCATCAGAAGGAAAGGTTCATTCATCAAAAGTCAGTGACATGAATTAGTAAAAACTACATGTAGCTTCAGACCTCAAATTGAGAAAAAAAGTTAAGTGTTTTTTGCTATTGATACTTAGAACACACCATTATTGATTTTGCCTTTGTAAATTAAAACACTTTAAATTCTCTTCTGGTGGAGGTAAATTGCTGGTATTCCACAAAAATTATGACTTTTTTCATTATACATGATCTGGAAACAGACGTGTAGAGAATGTGAGGAGAAATACCAGGGAAGAATCAGGAGGTGGAGGGGGGTGATGGGCTATTATTTATTTGCCTCTCAATTCTGAGGCTTGTTGACCCAGGGTTCCCCCTGTGTTTGCTCTCTCAGCCACAGCGGTGTAAAAAGGATGAGCTGGTGCTCAGCGCCTCACAGGAGCATAATGAAGCACTCTGGATCAGTTCACCATGACGATGGCCAGGGGGTATCGGGTGACACTTGTTAGATTGAGCACTGTTTTATACGCTTGACCTCTCTCGGACATGAATGAAGCGGGCAAACACCGACAGGGTTCACTGAGAGGGAAAGAAAGAGAAAGATTTTCCCCTAAGGGAAGAGAGATAGGCAGAAAGAAAGTGTCTGTGTGTTGAGGGCAGAGTGAGAGAGAGTGAAAGAGAAAGAGAGGCAGAGAGAGGGAGGTGAACACTTGGGATTTTGTGGTTAGGCATTAGGATGAGGCAGGGAGAGAGGAAAAGAGAGGGAGGATGGAGGGTAATAATTTCAATAATCTTTTGCAATCTTGCCACTAGGACTGCAGGCCATAGGACTTTGAGGAGTGGAGCAGGATGGTGTGGAAAACAAACAAGCACATGATTCTGAACTTAATTGCAGAACTATTTGATTTCTTGTTGAGTTGTAAAACATGACAAAAAATAATGCTGCATTGATTTTACTCTTAATCAATATTATTTTTATTCTTTACTCATGCCGACCCAAACCCTTAATTTATAATTTATTCATGTTATTCTCTTCACCACCAAGGCATGGAGAATGAAAGAGTATAATCCAGGGTATAGCCTTTAGGGAATGGTTAGTTTGCTGCAGAGTTGGTAGGTTAAGTCCTCTGTGCTCTTCAGGTCCTAACAACACCAGCTGAGCCCACTATAGCTACACCCACCCCCTTCTAAAGTGACCCATCTTCATGGACACCACAGCTTCCATGATGAAGGAGGTTTCTCTTCAATGAGGAAGTAGGCTCAAACAGGAACTAATGGAGTGACAAAAATCCAGCACAACAGAAATAAAATGGGACAGTTCTCTGGGGCCCACAGTTTCAAATGCCCCTGGAAAAAGGATTTTTCATTTTTGGATTTAAAACATTTTGATCATAAATCTACGAGTAAAGTGCTTTCTAGCAATGTCCAAGGTTCAGTTTAGTAATCGAGTTGTAGAATGTCACTACTAGCTATTTTCTCTAAACTGACCTTAAGGATGCGTTTCTCTATCTCTCTGTTTGGGTGCCGCCTATGCCCCTATTTTCTGGCAGTGATTTCACTTAGGCAAGCTTATAGCCAGCTGTAACCTCCTCTAGCAAATCCATACAAGGAGCACAGGCACACAGTTGCTAAATCCCTTTATGTTAATATTGCAGTTTGTGAGAGTAGACCTATTAATCCAGATTTAACAGCATAAGTGGCATTATTCCGTTAATAAGATCACGGGGTACGCAGTATAGGATTAAATACTTATACCATAACTGACACTGTCATTTCTCTTGGATTGGAAGAAGCTCTCGTTCTCCCACCCTCTCTCTCTTTCTCTCACTTATACATGCTTGCTCTTTCTCTCTCACTCCCTGTCAGTTAAACGGTTCAGAGTTGCTGGATTTTGCAACCACACAGCAACCACACAGACTTTGGGACTGCAGTGCCAACTGTGAAGCGTGCGTAAGGGACATGGAATGGGATCAGCTCAAATTTTTCTGGGGGCCCCTCAAAACGCTTGCCCATAGGCGCCTAGCTCGTCCTCTCCTGCTCAGCACGGGGCACACCAGTAGCCTAATCTGCCCTCTCCTCTTCCTCTCTTCTGAGTTGGGCTTTTTCAAGTCTCCTCTGACCAGAGCCGGGGCTGGTAGCAAGAGCCAGACAGGCAGCGTTCGACGATGGGGCTCTAATGCTAACGCGCATGCTAAAGCTATTGCTACAGAGCTTTAGCTGTTTGGCTTCTAGAACAGAGTCCCCATGCCAGAGCTTGAGAACATCAGAGTACTGTAGTCACGACTGAGATACTGGGGTGGAATTAGGGCCGCCCAGACAGACCCCTAATGAACTGAAGCGGTGGTGGGCTGGAGGGTGGCTCAACTCGCTGGACTTTAGCGAGCTTTAGCAAGGACCACTGGAGCACATCTGACATGAAACAGCACTCTGACAGAGGGGATTATAGTGAGATAAGTGAAATACTATTAAAGCATTAAATAGAAGCATGTAAGAAATATTATTGAGGTCAAATAGAGTTGTTTTTATTATTATTTGTTTTTCTCTTCGTTTTTTACGAAACAAATTTAATAAACGTGTAATATTGCATTGTATTTGTTTTCATCTATAGTTTGAGCTCTAGAAAACACTGAACATTGAGCTGACATGCCTGTGACTGCCAGTGGAGCTTTTAAAGAAATCTGCACTGTATTTTACTGTGTTGGGGTCACGGGGGTGAGGACCTGCAGTGGGGGTCAGGCGTCTTCAGACCTCAGCTCAGTCACTAAACCTTCGGCTGAGTTATCCACAGTAAAGCCTGACACGCTGCAGAGAGAAGTCCCCCAGGGATCACACCGCTCCCCTAGAGCTCCCCTGCTCTCCAGAAAAGATTACGCTGGGAAGTGGGGGAGAAGGAGAGAGAAAGAAAATAGAGAGAGAGAGAGAGAAAGAAAGAGAAAGAGAAAAAGAGATAGAGGAATGGGAAGGTATGAGCGATGAGGGGAAGAGGGAAGACGGACTAACAGAGAAGGTAGGTGGAACACAACTCACAGTAAGACATGGGGGTAAAGACAGATAGAGAAAGAAGGAGGGAAGAAAGAAAAGAGAGAGAGAGAGAGGGAGGGAGGGAGGGAGGGAGGTGGGCGTTGATACTACCCATGAGGCCACTTAACGGGCAGCGTGGAATGCTGGGGAAAAACACAGAGCTGCCCTCTCCATGGGAATCCATGTCTTTGAGAGAGAAAAAAAAGTCGACTTGAAGAAGAGGAGGGAAAAAAAATGTGAAGGAACTGACAGAGAATGTTGGCTTGTGGGAACTCCAGGCCGGGCTGCTACAGCTTTGATACGGAGTGGAGGCCTGTTTCTCTTTAGAGAAAGCAGGAGGCCTCTCGACGCTCAGCCTCAGTCTTGCATGCTCAGATCCCCACCAAGAGACCAAACCTAGGGGGTTAGAGAAAATACCCACAATGCTCACTGCAAGAGCAGATGGTCTGAACGAGTCTACCGAGCTATGCTTTCTTAGGAGCTTTGAACGTGACTTGACTTGTTCCATGCTGTTGAGTTTGTGTGCACATGTGTATGTGTGTGTGTCTCTCTGTGTTTGTGTGTTTGTTTGTGTGTGCACTTAATAAGTTGCTTTTGATAGCAGCTCAGCAAATTACTTGTGATTCACCTGAAAAATCTAAAGGGCATTTGGGTTGCAGTTTCTCCTATACCTGTATGTGTGTTGCTCTTGTAAAAAAAATCAGAGCTCACAGAGGACTTTGTCAGCAGTTCAGGTTTCAGTCTTTCATGATAGTATAGGTGTGTATGTGTGTTTGTGTGTGATATATATATATATATATATAGAGAGAGATGTTCATTTATGGGCTGGATTGTGGGGGTGGTGGTAGGGAGGTGCTGGTGTGGGAGCAGTGAGTGCAAATGGGTGGTGGTGAGGTAGGTGGATAGTGGTGTATGTGTGGAGGGGGGGGGTTCTGTGATCAGAGGAGTGAGGGAGGGCTGGAGAGGTTGCGTTCCAGGCTGCTGGTGCAGCAGTTCATGCACAAACTCCCTCACTCAGATATATAATACAGGTGTTTACACATGCAAAAGACCCTGTATGTATGTGGTCAGCACTGAACATAAAGTGTACAAGAGGGTCACTATTAATTTTGATACCACAGATGAATACAGATCCATTGAGGCAATTGAGGCCACCAGCTGCTCTAACTAAGCAATCCAATAGTTACGGTTTAAGTATCCTTTCAGGTTGACAAGATATGGCGTTGGTCATCCCAGCTTGCGTGCAGGCTAAATGAGACCTTGATTAATGTCCACCTGCCAATCCAAAACAGATAACCACTGAATGCAGGAGATGCACCCATGCAGAACAGGGACACACAGCCAAGCCACAATATGACGGTACAGGAACAGATCGAAATTATGACAGTCAGATGTAGAAGAACACAGAACAGATAAACAGCTAATTTAGTTGAATTCTTCTATCCAGCCCAACTGTAAACTGGACTAATAAGAAACATGGATAACAAACATAAGGACATACAGAACTTATAACTAAAAAATTATAAGACATGAATATCAATACCCTCATACTTTACTTATCTTTTCCCCCCTTTCTCTTCCTCTCCCTCTCTGCTTCCCTCCATCCTACCCCAGAAGATGAGAGCTCTGGGCCCACGTATCACCACCGCGAGCGGCGCAACGCCATCAGCACCCAGAGTCCCGTGGCCGGCACAGCGCCGGGCAAGCTGAGCGAGGAGCCGTCCACCTCCACGGAGGACCGCCCCCAGCATGTCAAGAAGGAGCTGTCCAGCTCGCTGCCCCACCTGCATGACCACCCCCTGCCTTACCGTGGGACGCTCTTTGCCATGGACCCCCGCAATGGTTACCTGGACTCCCCCTACAGTAAGTTCACCAGTAAAGGATTGATTATTGATTGTGAGGAGTTTTTTTTAGTTTAGGTTTTTACAGTGTGGTTTACATTGATCACCAGGAAAGGATTTATTTTAACAATTTAAAAATGTTGCTTTGTATGTTGTTAGTTGTTCTTTTAATGTTGTTGTTTTCTAAATGTAAACTCTTAACAGCACCAAGCCAATCTGAAAGTCTCACAGCACACAGTGGGAGTGATATGCAAGGCAGACCACCACTTCCATACAATATATTTCAGCCAAGGCTTTAAGCTCAAGGACACGCACGGTAAAAGCACGTAGTGTTTTTCACCTCCGTCGTCTCTGTTGTAAGGTGAAAGGCAAAGCTCTGCTGGTTGAGTGATTGGGCCTGACAGTTGACTAGTTGCCCTCTCTCTCTCTCTCTCTCTGTTATTTTCTCCCTTTCTTTCTCTTTTCCGAGGGAGTTAGTATGGAGGACGGCTTACGCTGCTCCCTAATTCCCTCATTAGGGTCTGTCTGAGCACAGCACTCCCCTCTCCTTCATCAACACACAGATCAAAGCCTCCAGCCTCCCCCACCATGTCTCTCCATCCTTCTATTTTCTGTGTCTCCCTCTCTTTTTCTTTTCTCTCCATTTTATTCTCTCTTCTCCTTTGCTCTCTCGCTGGGACCTGCAAGGAAGTGTGACTGAATCAGAGGGGGGGGGGGAGAGAGAGAGAAAGAGAGGAAGAATTACATGGCAATAAGAGAAAAAGGGCAGAAAGAGAAAATTAGAGTGAGAGAGTGAGAGATGGATGAGGTGAGCTGTGGCCCTTTAGGAGGTTAATTTCGCAGACCACCGTAAGCCCGGACGTTGCCCCCCTGGACATGGATTCAATGTGATGGCTTGTTTAGTTTCGCTAAATTGGCTCCGAATTGGGCCTGACATACCTCTTTTAATTCAACTGCTGTAATGGAAAGGTCTCTCTCTCTCTCTCTCTCTCTCTCTCTCTCTCCCCATTTTCCAGCCATTTACTGTAACTCTATTTATTTAGCTTGCTCATTAGCCCAGCACTCTCTGTGTGCACTGGTGCCTGAGCGGTAACGGTCTCTCCTAATTCGGAAGGTTACTTGAAGTCAGGCCTCGGAGGAAAGGCCGGCCGCAGGACCGGACCTTCGCTAGCCGAGCATTACTGTCCATTACCGGCCAAGGCCCCAGCTCAGCAAGACTGCCACTTCTGATTGCGGCTGCCGTGGGGTGCCTGGGCTGGATTGGGGGGGTGGTGCAGGAGGTGCTGGTGTGGGAGCAGTGAGTGCAAATGGGTGGTGGTGAGGTAGGTGGGTAGTGGTGTATGTGTGGAGGGGGGGGGGTTCTGTGATCAGAGGAGTGAGGGAGGGCTGGAGGGGTTGCGTTCCAGGCTGCTGGTGCCCAGAGGGGTTTGATGATGGGGGCTCTGGCGTGGTGGGGGTGGCAGTGGCAGTGAGGGTCATGTGGAGAAGGCAGCGGGTGAAACGGGAGAGTTGAGCAGCCGTGTTGGGGGGGGGGGGGGGGTGATGGAGGGGAGTCTAAAGAAGGGTGGGGGGGGGGTTCTGTAACTTGAAAAGGGCTCCATTCTTTCCGCATGGCAGCCCGGAGCTGCAGTAAAAAAAAACGGGTGAGAGGAGGTTAGAAAAGAGGAAAGAGCATGGAGGCCCACCCCCCACTCTTCTCCATCAGCCTCTTCCCCTCTCCCCCTCTGTCCCTCTTTCCCTCTCTCTTTCTCTCTTTCCATCTCTTTCACTCCCCCTCTCTTTGACATGTAATATGATTTTGTGAGCTGCTTTGGTTCATTTCTGTGTTCCTCTGGTTGCATGCCTTTTTGATTGATGGACCAGAAGCTGTAATGAAACTCAGTGATTATGTGGGCTAATGGTGAGAGTCATTCAGCCCTTCATGGTCACGGTAACACATGGGTTTCCCCATAGCTCTTTTTAAAAAAAAAAATACTTGTTTTAGTTGGTTTGTTATTCTTGCTCTTACCCGACAGCTAGTCCAGTTGTTCCCCCCTTGGCTCATAAAAAAATGTCATCTGATTCATCTCTATAAAGGGCCTTGTGAAGGACTTCCTCAGGCCATTGCCCTAAAGTTCAGAGGAATAAACACAGCCACGGCTTTTCCCATGGCGTGTTGCGATGACTTCCTCCACTTCCTCCAGCATGACACGACAGGAGCTGGAGGTGTCCCCAAAGACGTGGCTCCACTGCTCCCTGACAGGCTGGAGGAAGGCAGGGCCCTGAGGATCTGTTTCCTTGCACCTGCCCTTTGCCCCCTGCTCTCTCTTGAGAGCCCTGAGACCCGAAATCCAACCCCCCCCCCCCCACCCTCTAGTGCCTTTTAAGCAGGCCCTAGCTGGCGCCAATCTCCAATCACTCTTGAAGTGTGAAGAACATTGACCCCCTTTTTCTGACACTGTTCCCCACCCTTTAGAACAATTTCTCCTCACACACACACACACACACACACACACACACACACACACACACACACACACACACACACACACACACACACTTACACACACACACACACACACTCACATACATACATACACACACACTCCCAAGATCCATCACCTCCTAAATGCATCCCAGGTGTGTGAGTGTGTGATGGAGTGGGGGCTGCAGGCCTTTGTGCTGTGTTTGCAGAGCGTGCAGAGCAGCCAGGGAAGGGGCCCGGGCGAAATCCGATTATTCTTCCACGCCAGTTGGATGTCAGGCACCTAATGCGCCTAAAACGTGCCAACACCTGCAGCCTCTTCCCTTCGGCGCACCTGGACTGGTGGGTTGCCGCTGCTGCGATGCTCTCAGAGATGTGGGCGTTGGGGAGCGGAAATCGGGAAGGAACAACGAGCGCTTTGGGGGGGAGGGGAGGAGGGGAGTCAGGAGTTTATGCAGCAGGGGTCTCAGCTTCTGCAACAAATCTCCTCTTTCGCCCAGACCTCTTTCTTGTTCTCCCACATCTCCAAGCCAGAGGCCCAAGACAGTATTTACTCCTTTTTAAAGAAAAAAACTCCTTTATTTGTTTTTAAACACCCACTTCTGTACAAAGACGAGGAAGTGGTGGTGATGGGGGGGATTGTTCCCCTTTGTGAGCTGTAGCTAAACCATCGCAATGCTCGAGCCTTAGCCGCTTTTCTTCGGCAAACACTGGATAAGAGTCCACATCCTGCTTACCACCGCGCTAATACATGGCGGCTTTTCCGTGGATCAGACAGTGTCAGGATTGAGAGAAAGAGAGAAGGGAGGGGGGTAGGATTAATGAAGGAGTCCGCCTCTTTAAGATTCTGATTGTGAGCAAGTGTGAGTGTTGCACGCGGCAGCGACGACATCTGTTTATATTGTGCGCCGATTAGCGGGTCAGCGGACTTAAGCAACAGTGAGCCACTTCCTGGCGAATCAGCAACGACTCTCAGTCCATCTGGGAGGAGAGATTCTTCTTCCTCCTCGTTCAAGTGTTCTGTTTTCTTAAACAGGCGCTCACTTGTCTTCGCCAATCGACGCCTCCCATTAAAGGACTTAAAGCTTGTATTGTGCTTTGTGGCTTTCTTGTAAGTTCCAGTTGTATTGGAAATATTAGGGGATGTCCAAGAGATTTCTAAGAAGCTAGAAAGAAGAACACTAAGCTGCACCCCATAGCTGGAAGGATGCTGATGGCATTGTGTGTGTGTGTGTGTGTGTGTGTGTGTGTGTGTGTGTGTGTTTAGAAGTTTCTTTGTGTTTGTCACTGCAGAATAGTATCTTTATGACTAAATGCAGAGAGCCTTGAGACTCAGAAGTCTCTGTCTCCTCTTAAGCCAGCTGCGTCTACTTCTGTCAGTAAAGAAATGTAGAGATCTAGATATCTCCACAGCTGGTAATCCTCAGCTTCTCTGATACCCTGCTTTAACACTTTGACCAAAGTCAAGGCACAGTGGTCATTTTCAGAGATATTCCTAAGTTCACTGCTCCGGTGAAGCAAGCCACATGTAGGGCCAGATACCATGAGCCTTTCCGGCCCGCTCCACTCCCAACACAGACACTCCTGTTTGCCCGACCCCCCCCCCCCCCCCAGCCTCTCCATAACACTGCAACTGACCATTGAACTGAATGAGCTGGCTGTCAAAGAGGTTGTGAACGTGACTCGCACGCCAAAGGGCCAGCAGCTCAGTGATGCTTCCGTGAGCGCGTAAATCACACTCCAGCTCGGATTAGATTGGCAGTCTCCAGTCGGAGAGAGAGCTGGGTCAGCTTTTTGCAATAGAAAGCAAACCTAAAAGAGCATGTTAAAAAATGGAAGGCCAGCAAAAAAAAAAATATAATGGAAGCACATCATGTACATAGAAATACACACACATCACCAAACACACACACACACACACACACACACACACATACACACACGACCCATTTCAAGGACGAGAGCTTGTCTTCCTGATTGATTCAATATTGGCTCTTTGAAAGTCAGTGGGGCACAGGGGGGCAGAGCTGCTGGGGGCGCGCCTGCAGGCGCTGGAAGGGGATCTCGCGCATTCCTCCTTCCTCCTTTCATCAGCGGCGAGAGGAGTGAGGGAAGCGACGTCGGGCACTGTGCTGCGCCTTAGCCCCCTCACACAGCCTGGCCCGCACATAATACCACAGATAATCGGATGATCCCCTCCTTTATAAAGATTATTAAGAGGAGTTGCTTAAAAAGTTAGATTGGCCTGACCCTCACATTCTTATGATTCCCCCCCCCCCCCCCCTTTCATTTGATTTAAGGGTTAGGCCAAGTATGAAATTAGTCCATTTCATTCCATTCTTTTTTTCTTTCCTCCAAGAAAGCCTTGGAGTGCAAAGTGACTTAACAAGCCACTGCTTAAGCTACTGAGTTTCTCTGGGACAATAATGATAATAAGTAGCGAAGGTTTCACAGCGGTTGTTTGCGTAGTATTTGTCTGCATAATATCTGTTTGCCGTAGGACCCCAGATAAATGTACAATAGTGTGAATTTGCCGAAACTCCCTGCTCTGATATGAGAAAGCAAACACAATAATTGAGCTTTGAGGTCTCAGAAGCGCTCTTATTAATGCTTCTCCAAAGTGTGAGCTGTTTGCCAGGGGAAAGCCACAGGCACTGGTGAACTGCACTTCGCAGACACTCTGAAATCTGACTTAAGAACATTCGGAACAAGAAGCCGCACAGAAGCTGACGCGACCCACAGGGACCCTCGTTCCACAAACGCCTGCAGGGGTGAGAACCGTGACATCTCTGAGCCCCCCCCCCCCTCTCCCCTTCCTCTTCCTTTTTTCAAACACGTCTTTTCACAACTCGCCTTTTCTTCCACGCCGTTTTCCTTCCCGTGGCGTCATGGGAGCGGGGGGGGGGGGGGGGGGGGGGGTGTTCTCTCTTTTCTTCACACGCCGCTCGCATGTATGTAAATCTCACCAGCTCAGCTTGTTTTGAGGTCTCGGCTGCCTCGTGTAAGGAGCAGGAGAAGGTCAACATCCCCCGATCCTCCGGCTGCCGGCACCGCTCACCTGCAGGATAACAGGCGTGTATTGTCAGAGCGGAGGGGAAGGGGATTGAGAAGCGTTTGCCGTAATTAAAATGTTTCCCCCGTCCCTATTATTGTGTGGCTGAGAAGGTGTAAGAAGGCCGTGTCCCTGCCCCCTTATACTTATCGCAGGAGAGACACTCGCTGGAAACTCACTGGAGGAAAGGAGGGTGGTGGGTTGGAGAAAGAGAGAGAGTGGGACGAATAGATGGAGGGTAGAGGGGAAAGCAGATCCACTGAGACTGAGTCTGAGAGAGAGAGAGAGAGAGAGAGAGAGAGAGAGAGGTGAAGGAGAAGAGCTGTGAGACTGGTTGTGGTGTATATGAGTCTGTATGTGTGTGTGTGGGGGGCGGGGGGGGGGGGGGGGGGGGGTGTAACAAAGCTGAAAATGAAGAGAGACATAAAAGAAAAGGAGCTGAAGGAGGTCAGAGGCATCACAGGCTCAGCGGTGCCTTCAAAGATGGTTGGGACAGGTGGCAGCTCCAGACAATCTCGCTCCACAGAGCAGCATCCTCTCAGGGAGAGATAAGGGATTCCTCCATCCATCCACCCCCTACTCCCTCCCTCCCTCCCTCTCTCTCTCTCTCACCAGACTCTCTCCTCCAACCCCTTGCCCCTGCTCAGCACACCTCTCCTCCCCTCTCCTCCCCTCTCCTCTCCCCAGCCAGGGCTCTTTGATGTGGCTCTGTCGGCGCAGGCTGCTGGGAGTGCGCTCTGGCCCGGCTCAATCAGTGGGGCCTCAGTGGTGCCGGGCTGCTCTCTGGTCTCATTAAAGCACTCCGGCAGGGTTAATCCTCTTTAAGGTTTACACCGACCTGGTTTTGTCTCTCGGCCCAGGCACTGAACCCCTGGGCGCCACCTGGGTGAAGAGGAGTGAGAGAGTGAGAGAGGGAGAGAGGAAGAGAGAGAGAGTGAGAGAAGGAGAGATAGAGAGAGACAGCCAGAGATGCAAGGAGAGAAACCACCAGGACACAAGTTCTCTCTGCTTCCCCACTGGCACCATCTAGCCGTTTTCTCCTCTCATTTTTTTTCTCAGCCCCCTCTCTGGTCTTTTGTCTCTGCCTCCCTCCCTCTCTCTCACAGTCGCTTTCTTTCTGGTCCTCTCGGCCTTGTCTCTAGATGGTATCTAACCCTGTTTGTAAGTCCGTCAGGATTAATTGGGGGGGATTTGTTGACTGGGATGGCGTAAATGGATTACAACTCAACCCAGTCTTTTTTTTTTTGGGAGGGGGGGGGTTTGCATTGCAGAGAAAGGGCCTGTGTTGTGTCTTCTGTGTAAGGACGTTTATTAAGACAGAGGGAGTGGGAAAGGAGAGCTTTAGAGAAAGGAAAGGCATGCAGAGGGAGAATGGAGAAAGTGAGAGGGTGACAGGGGTGAGGAACCGGAGTGAGCACACTCTAATTAGCCCTGAAGGTGTTGACCTCTGGCTGCACTGAGACCCAGCTGTAATTTGTCTGATTCACGTCAGTGAGGCACTGACTCCACTAGACTACAGTGGCTCAGTTAACCGTGGAAAAGAGTCGCAATCTGATTGGCCAAGCATTGCGCCTGAGCTACGGAGGAGACAAACAAATCCACATGCACCACGTGTGATTAACGTAGATATGGAAATAAAATTAAATTGATTGCATAATGTGTCTCTAAGCTGCGGGTTTTAATAGTAGGTTCATAGTATCAGATGATACAAGTGGGTGTCTTTCCCAGACATATAATTAACTTTTTGTACCCCCCCCCAAATGGCACTTTGTTTAGTACCCCCCAAAAAAGCAGTTTGTTTAGCATACCAGCTGTATTTGACTTTACGCAGACTGTAATTTAATTTGTTTACCCACTCTGTGAGAGCAAGCGGTGCCATGCGTCCCTGCCCTACCATTTTCTGGATGTGCCATTAGAGTCAGTGTGCAGGAGGCTTGCGGGCCGCTAACCAGCAAGGAGGGTAGCGCACACATTCCTTAGACCTCGGCGGCGCGTGCTTTTCCTACTCACCGCCCAGAAAAAACATCCCGTGTGCCGGGTTTGTGTGTGTATGCTAAACCTATCAGACACCCTCTGCTTATTTAAATAGAGCGCATACGTGTCCCACCACCCATCACCCCCACCCCATTTCCAGTGGTAGTGCAGCAGGTTGCATTAACCACAGAGATCATATTACATACACTCTCCGTACACATGCTGTGCATGTTACCCACCAGTGGGAAACGTGTGTGTGTGTGTGTGTGTGTGTGTATACCAATCGGGATTTGTACATGCCAGTGGAGAATGTCTTAAGTTGCATTCCCAATGCGGTGTTTTTCTCTCCTCCCCCCCGTAACCCTGCTAATAAAATGTGATGTTGTAATATGGGATGACTATAAAAGGGGGCTATCCTTGATTAACATACCACACAGCGCCCCTCAGCTGCGGGGAGTGTGTCCTGGTGAGTTAGCCAGCAGCTGAGTTGATTTCCCTCCGTGGTCACACGTATCATTGTTTTGACTCGGGACCGGAGAGTGAGGAGACGACTGACAGGTTTAGCATGGCGTTTTTTTTTTTTTGCTGCCGGTAAATCGCTGTGTAAATCCCGCCGCCCCCCGCCCCCCGCCCCTCCCCAGCTGGGACCGGAGGTTTGGAAGAGGGAAAAGAGAGCAAAGGGAGGCGTGGGGAGGGGAGGGGAGGGGGAGTGATGAGGGGGTTGGGGGGGGGGAGGTGGAGAGGAGGTTGGCGGGAGGAGAGAGAGAGAGAGAAAGAGAGAGAGAGAGTGGTGAAGGCGTTGTGCTTTGTTCTGTTCCCCAGCTTAGTGCAATCTGGAGGAATTTGAAACGGGGGGTAGCTGTGGGGTTGGGAGTACAGAGAGAGAGAGAGAGAGATAGAGAGAGAGAGAGAGGAAGAGAAGAGAAGAGAGAGATAGAGAGAGAAAGAGAGAGAGAGAAGAGAAGAGAGGGTGAGAAAGATTGGCAGTCCGTTGAGGCCTTGGTGATACAGGCTTTTACACTGAACCAACGGAGAGGAGAGGCAAGAGGGAAGGATGGAGAAGGGGGGTGTGTGTGTGTGTGTGTGGGGGGGAGGGGGGGGGCGCAAGCGTTAGTGGGGAGGTGGGTGGTTTATGTTCCCCACCTTGTCTCCTGATGTCCAGAATTGCCAGGATATACCTGTCAACTGTGCTGCAGCTGGCAAGGCCATCATTCAGGATTGTGTAGGAAAACTAGATTGTGGGCTTTAGTGCATATGTTTAATCTCAGTCTCTGACCTTGACTCTGTATTGTTGTAACCCGACTGTTCACTGGGTTGCCACCTCTTATGGGTGCTATCTTTTTTCCAAAAAAAATGTAGGGATAAAAAAAAAAAAAACAGTAAAATAGCATGGCAGACCAGTTTATGTATACTATGAAAATTCTTAATATTTCTAAATGCCGGTAAACCAATTAATGTGTTCTCGAATAACAAAGGGAAAGGCTTTCTTTTTTCCCCTTTACTTTCTGTTTGTAACAATTTGTTTACTTTCTCCTTTCCTTTCCGTTGGATCTATCCATCTTACTTTTTCTCTCTCTCCCTCTCTCCTCACCGTAAACTTTCCCCAGGAGAGGAAATAAGAGCCGTATTGATTTACAGAGAGAAGAGCAAATGTGACTTGCCAGTATTAGTGAGCTCAGCAGCAACCTATGAGCTGACATGCTGGGTTAAGGGTAGCCCGCTTTCCCTTTAATAACTCCCTCTTTTCTCTTTCTCCTTTTCTCCCCCTCTTGTTTTTCCCTCTCTTCTGGGTTCCCTTCCGTCTCTCCTCCCCTCTTTTCTAACTGTGCTCTTGAGCCGGTGGCCAGGCAGTTTTCTCTGAGAGCCCCCGCACAGCTAGAGCACAGTCGGCACGTTTGGCTAATTTACACAGCAATAATGAGGCCATTAGGCCCGCAACACTCTGGGACTGTAATTAAACAAAAACGCACACTAGAAAAAGTCAACAGCGGCTCCCACCAAGCTCAACTGTACAGCCGCGGAATGCGTTATTTACATATCCAAACAGTGTGAGCTCACAGCACAAGCACAAACACCATGCTAAGGGATTGATCTCTCTCTCTCTCTCTCTCTCTCTCTCTCTCTCTCTCTCTCTCTCTCTCTCTCTCTGTCTCTGACACACACACACACACGCTCACACACTCCCCCCTCAAGAAAATAAAACAACACCCTTACATTATGTTCCTTATGGACATCTCTGCGGGAGCACTTGGTTTGAAGACAACACTGGTGTGGTGTGTGTGTGTGTGTGTGTGTGTGTGTGTGTGTGTGTGTGTGTGCGTGTGTGCGCGCGTGCGTGCGCGTGTGCGTGTTATTATAGGCCATGTATGTACAAATCTCTTGGAGTTATTGTAGATCAGGTTTCTTTCCATTCAGGGACAGCACAGCATTTAGACAGGGACCTGCTGTGTCCTGACATGCTTTTGTGCACACAGGCATGGATAGAAGGGCGCACGCAAACACAAACACACACACACACACACACACACACACACACACACACATTCCCCATTACGTACATGCACAATTTCATGCATGCAAACACCCAAACCATTTACACTTGCCAGTACTAATAATACAGCACATTCATCCAAAGAAAATCACCAAATCACCTCAGAAGCACAGAGGCATACACATTTGTAACGTTTTTGTAAGTAAAAGCATGTGTGTGTATTAATAGGAGTATTTGCTTTTATGTGCTTTTCGAGCAGGTGTGTGTATTGTTGTAATAATTGGCCTGTGTTCTTTTTTGGTGTGTGTGTGTGTGTGTATGTGTGTTTTATGTATGGTCCATGTGTGGGTGTGAAAAAGTCCCTGTATGTCTGTGTGTGTGTGTGTGTGTGTGTTTGTGTGTGTGTGTGTGTTTGTGTGTGTGTGTGAGAGAAAGAGAGAAACAGTGTGTGTATATGTGTGTGTGTGTGTGTGTGTGTGTGTGTGTGTGTGAAAGAGAGAGAGACTGTGAAAGAGGGAGGGAACGTGTGTGTGTGTGTGTGTGAAAGAGAGAAAGAGAGAGAGAGACAGTGTGTGTGTGTGTGTGTCAGAGCTAGAGAGAGAGAGAAAGAGTGTGTGTGAGTATGCCTGCACTCTCTCTGGCTGGGAGCAGGGGTGCGGGCCAGCGTGTCTGAGCAGTGAGATCATGAGCGCGGAGAGATGTGCTGTAATGAACTCTGGCAGCCAGTGGCGGGGAGTGCAGCGGCAGCGGCATCATATGTTCCACATTAGCCAGCCAGCGGCCCTGTGCTTCGCTCTCTTCTTCTCCTCTCCTCTCCTCTCCTTCCTCAAGTCTGTCACCAGCTCAGCAGAGCGACGTGCAGCAGTGCTAACGGAACATTGTGCAGGACCAGTCCCCCTCCCCCCCATGCACAATAGGCTAAGCGTTTGAGCATTTCCTTTAGGTTCTGTAGATAAGTCTGTATGCATGCTCACATTGAAATGTACCGGTACAGATGCACAATATGAGTAACAACACAATCACAACAAGTCAAAAATTCACTGGCCATAAATTCATGTACACACTGTACATAAAGAGTTTCATTTTCTTTCTCTCTCTCTCTCTCTCTCTCTCTCTCTCTCTCTCTGTCTGTCTTTTACAAGCTCCCTCCCTTTCTGTCACAAAGCTGTTTAAAGCGTAAATGAGTATTTGACTGATGATTCAGTTACCCGTGCGCAGCAGTGACCAGTGTCTTCAGTCCCCAAGGATTCCCCCTCTCTAATGAGACTTAAGAGGGAGTCTCTATAAAACCCATTCAGGAGATGCTGTTATTAGCAGCTTCAGGCTTTGTCTCTGCACACTCTCTCTTTCTCTCTATCACTATCTCTGTTTCTCTCTCTCTTACTCTCATTCTCTCTACCCACTCTTAAAAAAAGTCATTCAAGTGGCCAATAAAAGGCAGGACAATTACCGTCCTCTTCCGGCAAGTGCTCTGACCGACCACAATGTGTTTGTGTTCAATAAGAATTAATGAGGCTGGTCAAAGTTGGGCTCTAATTGCCCTTTCATTAAGGCCTCATTTGTAATCATGTCTTAATGACTGCCTGCCGAAATAATGACAAAGAGAAATTAGCAGCCATAGTATGCAAAGTTATGCAGGATCATTAAATAAAAAAGTGAAGCAAGTTCAAAAGACAAAAGAAGTGTGGACAACAATGGATCTGGGATGGATTGAAATGTGCTTGCGATCTCTCTTCTTCTTTCTCTTCTTTGTTCAATTCTTTCTCCCCTTCAAATGAAAAACACAAACATTTGCGTCCGAGTGAGTGAGTAAGTGAACCATCGCCTGCCTGATTGCCCGGCTTAAGAGGAACGGCGTAGTCTCTGGCGGAGTTTGGAGAGTTCTGGGCCTGCTGCCTCACATCATTAAAGAGAGAGTGACTCATTTCCAGTCGCTGAGCGAGGTGGGAGATGTTGATCTCGGGCCGCTTATGGGCACAGTGAAAGGCACGGCTGTGCCAGAAACTTTTCCTCGTCGATTTACCACATCATAGGCAGTTATTTTCAGGGTAGTTTTTTCTTTCTTCAAACTAATGGCTACCTTTTGTTGTTGGTGTTACCAGAACTTGTTACTGAAATTTGAGATTAGGCAGAGTCATAAACATTGTTGATACAGGAGAGAAAAGTAATGCTGGATACCAGGCTTGATTTGTATTAGTGATGCACCGATGTGAAAATTGTGGCCGATACCGATAACCGATATTAATTTTGCTGTTATGGCCGATACCGATATTTACCGATGTCGATATATCTGTATAGAAAACACATTCTTATGATAATCAAATAAAGAGCTATTTTTCAAAATGCATTTTTTTAAATAAGGCCATCCTTAAAAATATTTTTGTTTGCAGTAACAGCCAAAAACAATTAAAAATGGGTCGGTAGGTAGGTCAATATTTTTTTTTTCAAGATTCAAAGTAAAAAAAAAAGTTCAATTTTGGTCATGGTGATTACGTAGGAATGAATTTACACAAATGTGCATATTGTGACGTAACTGACTGGGTCTTCAACCCGTGCCTTCAGGCGCACCATTGCAAACCTCATTCTGATGCAGGTTATATAGACCAGCCTTTCTCAAACTTCTTTGACCTGAGGCCCGGTCATGGCAGACTTTTGGGTCATAGGGCTCATCTACATGTACGCAGAAAGAAGGCTACAATAGCTCTTTGCCACGTTATATTGACATTTGACTAGCCTATACAATACTCAATGCTATACAGTGTATTTTACAGTCTCTGCTCTGTTTCTAAGAAAGTTCCAAAAAACAACGTCGTTCTATTAAGTTTCGTTAAATAAATAAATAGCCTTCCAACAGGTTGAAGCGGAGCTTTGATACCAACGTTATCGATTAGTTTCAGTTTCTCTCGCGCAGACGCACATTGAATGAATGCTCATACCACCACTTAATTGTAGGGCTCCATGTTTAATGACATCGATAGCAGAAACGTTTGTTTTCTTTTTTCGTCGATCCGCGGTTTCTTAATCAACTGCGCAGCAAATTATCAGATGAAGCACCGGGCCTAATTTCACTCCACGACTCCGCGGACCAGCAGTCTCCATGTTGCGGACCCATATTTTGAGAAATGCTGAATAGACCACAACCAATTTCAATACTCCGACACGGTCACCGCTAGACTAGGGGGAGAAGGGATGAGAAAAGATCAGGCCACAGTTCTTCCAGAACTTCGTAACAGCGTTATCAGTTTGTGTGAATGAAACGAAGCGTAGGCCATAGTGTGACATGCGTAAAACCAATGGTGTAGAGATGACGCCACAGGTTTTTTTTTTAAGTGAGCCACGTTTGCATGTAGGCAATTTATATTCACAATACTTGGGCCTACTAAAATAAATATTATTTTATTGCATTTGTATTGGTTGTTTAGAGTAAAAAAAACAATCGGTCGGTATTAACGCAAGTTTACAACCGGCAAGTCGGTCGGACTAAAAGGGGAAAAAAATAAATATTTGGGTCGGTTCTAAATTGACAGGGTCGGTCGGGTTACGGCAAACGAAAATATTTTTAAGGATGGCCTAACGTTTCAATAGCCTACCTTAGAACACCAGAGGATTACAATATAATAGAATATATCTGTATTATTTTATATCCTGATATAAAAAGAGAGAATTCTGAATGTCTGATATTTATGACAGCACTTTATGCAGATTGGCCTATAGGTATGGCACACTATAGGCCTACTATTTATATTACAACTCTCCCTCTTTAATTCAGCTGTGTGGTTGAAGCCTGGAAATATTGTAAACAAAGTAGCATAGTAGCATAGTTGGCTAGCTTATCATAGTCTACTGATTGGACTGTTCAGTTTCCCCATGTGTGTTTAAGTTTAAAGGTAATACTTGTTTTCCTTGGTACAGGCACTTTTGGGAAATATTGGTATTGAGATGATCAGTCAACTTGAAACCAAGAGTTTTAAACAAATATGTGCAGCATGCTAATGTTGCTAAGCAGATTTAATAGTAATTTAGCTAGTCGTCTTCTATGAGTCCTTGCTTTCACGATTGTAATGTTTTATTTGGATTGCGTTGGCCGAGTCGCGCGTGTCCATTGAGTGAGCGAGAGAGAGCGGGGCAAAGAGAGGGGTGTTGTAAAATGGTGTTGCGGCTCCTTTAAGAGAGCTCCGTGTGTGTGTGTGTGTGTGTGGGAAGCTGGGAACGAGGGAGATAGAGTGAGGAAGTGTATGTATGCGACTGGAGCAGAGAGTGTGGAAGTTCAAGTTGGAGTCTGTACACAGTGTGAGCGGTGTTACTGTCCGAAATAAAACTCCATAAAGTGTATTTTGCTCATCAGAAATGGGACCGTGACCCCGACGTTATTCTATCTTATAACATCGGCCCTCGAATAACGAATCTCCCCTGCGTTTCTGGCTACGGTCTGAAACAAAGCAGGAAAGGTTAACAGGGGGTTTATACTGTTTGGTAAAGTCTACAATGAAAGCAACGTAGGCTACCGCCAAGTAAAGCGGGAGATGTGTTGTTTATGCGGCCGCGTAAGCTGCAAAGCACTGCTAGACACTAGAAAGGGTGTGTCGGTTCTGCCTTTTCACACCGCGACACAGGTTTGTGGATATGAGTGTTGCGATTTCAGTTTTGAATCGCATATCGTTACAGCCCTATTAAATTCCTATTACGACCATATAACTACATTCTGCCTGATACACAGTTATATTTAGCCTACCGCGAGAGATGTAGTGCTAGGCGCGACATGACATGCAAGCCAGCCATCAACTTGACTGCAAGCAACGCGAGCAGCGCGATACAACGCAACGTTTTGAAAGAACTTTTGTCAGATGCCCAGTGTCATCTTTCTGTCAGTCTTGTTGCCCTGCTATTTTAAATAAGAAATATGATGCAATAGAAGGGCATATTTAACGGATTCAGTGTAGACAGATAACAGCTTGGATCGCTACACACACGTCAAATACACAGGAATGATTATCGGCCTGTTCACATCGGCCCTATTTTGACATCGGACCGATACCGATGTGTAAAAAAATGACCATATCGGCCGATATTATATCGGCGGCCGATATATCGTGCATCACTAATTTGTATTTTTTTGGAGATTGTATTTGCGTGTATATCTCAATAGATGCATGACACCCCACCCAATCCAAAGTGTTGTTTTGTCCTGCCTGTCTGCCTGTCTGCCTGAAAGGACTGCAATGGCTGAAAATGCCAAGGCTTTGCGGGACTGGAGCTGTTCTCTATTTCATAGATTCTTTCCATTGTTTTGGTTTATGTGCATTGCACTACTCTCTGCACATTTTCTTTAATAGTCCTTAGCCCACTGCAGAAATGTACCTCAGCGGCAGAGGGGAAAACTTCCCCCTGCCCCGCCACTCCATACCAATTTATGCTAAAGCATTCTGGGATGTTGGGGGTTAGTGGGGATATGGTTTGGCCACGGCACACATATCAACTTTCTCTACAAACCTCCAGCTGCAGCTCTACTCTAAAGAAGACGCTGAAATTTATGAGCGTGCGCAAACACACACACACACACACACACACACACACACACACACACACACACACATAAACTGAAAAACTTACAAACTGTATATCAGCACTTGTATGCACAGACACAAACATAGGATGTGGACTTGTGCATGGTTACACACACATTCAAAAACACACATTCACACACCCTCTCACAGAATCCTATATCCACCGCAAACAGGCCAATTTTGCTATATGAGTAAACAGTGAGACGGGGAGTCCCCACAGGCTGTAGTGCAGATGGAATAGAGTGGAGTGGAGAGAGCACTCAGTTAGACTCTGTACTGTACACCACCCCCTTTCCCAGCGCTGGGCCCAGCTATTTACCTCGCTAACAGAGCAGAGAGGCCGACACACTACAGCAAGTGACAAAGGCTGTTTGCACAGAAGCAAAGCTCAGACCAAAGCCCCTAGTAACTCTTAAAGAGGATAAGTCAGATATGGAGAAGAGAAAAAGAGTGAGTATGAGAGAATCAGGTACTGTAGGTGGGAAAAGCTATTTCTGAATTGTGCTTAATGCCAATTGCCTAATAGCAATTACTATTGTATGCTGTAAATCTTTTTTTAAATAACAAAAATTGACACAGATTATTTTTGGTCAAGTCTTTGCATTTGGCTGTGAATTCATAGAATGGTGCAGTGAATTATGGGTATGAACTTTCACCCGGACAGGAAGTATAGTAGTAACACACACCCACACCCCATTTCCCTGGTGTGTGTGTGTGTATGTGTATGTGTATGTCGAACATGGGGTGGTGGGAACATCGCCAAGAGAACGTGAATCACCCAGAGGAAGAGATGAAAGATCAGACGCA
The DNA here is from genome assembly GCF_018492685.1 of Alosa sapidissima. Taxonomy (NCBI): domain Eukaryota; kingdom Metazoa; phylum Chordata; class Actinopteri; order Clupeiformes; family Clupeidae; genus Alosa; species Alosa sapidissima. The sequence goes on along the minus strand of NC_055973.1, from coordinate 12,104,373 downwards.
GGCACAGGCACGGAGCTGGAGAGGGCATTCAGTGGTCAGGCTCTGTCTCTCCTGTCTTCTCACCAAACATGGAGGCAAGGCTACAAATGAGAACGTAGCACGTGAGAATGAGTAACAAGAAACACAACTGGCCTGTCTCCTCCATCCACTATATATTGGTGGTGAAATAGCAACTAGCCACTACCTCATATGCAGTGAAATAACTAACATTTTCCAGACATTTTTGTAACTATAATCACAACTGGCATTTCATTAGCAGTTAGCCGTTTCCTGGCCATTTCATAATTTTGTCTTGAGTTTCCGTTAGCAGGGATGAAAGAATGAATATGTCTTTTGTGTCGGTTTCAACTTGTGATTTTTATCAGAGATGAGACTTGAGGCTTTGCGTTTCATCAGCGTGAGCCAGAAGTGCGAGGCCAGCAGTTCCACATCTGAGACGTGTTAGGCTTGTCGCGATGTCACAGGGACTGTTTGGAAAAGCAGACGTGCACTAATCTTCAGCGAAGAATGAAGTGAATTGTGTGTGTCTGTGTGTGTGTGTTTGCAGATGGGATGACTTTAAGTGTGTGTGTGTGTGTGTGTGTGTGTGTGTTAAGTAACTATTTGCATAGAGTGTATGGAGTGTGTACTCAGGGTGTGTGTTTGTACTCAGTCTGTGCCACCTCTGACATGGATTAGGCAGTTGCCCCTGTGTTAACTCGCTCAGTAAACAGATCATCATGCTGTTAATCCTTGTGCATACACGTGCGCATGCACACAGATATATGCGCACATCGCAGCACCATACCATCACAACATGGAATCGGATGAGTCAAATCAGTTTGCAGATTTGTTATGTACAAAAGGAATGCATTAGAAAATAAATTCTCTCCCCTTAGCTACTCCTCCTGCATCCTCTGTATATAACCACGCTAGGCAGGCTCAACGTTCCTGGCCTTGGTGCCAGAGGTGAGAGGTTATCTGAGGTGAAGAATGCCATGTTCATGCACAAGGGTCCCTCTTTTCTGCCTGCAACCTCCTACCACGGCTCTGCTCCCTGCTCCCAGCTAAATATAGCGGTTGCTCAGCACCGGATATTATGCAAATTTTTTTAATGTTTTATCTGAGGAATTACGAAGCCTCCTACTTCTCGCTGACAGTTGTGACAAATCATGATTGTGCCGGGAGTGCTAGTTGGAATCAAACAGATCATATGTTGCTGTTTCCTTTCATCTGTGTCTGTGCTCCTGTTTTTCTGTGTATCTGAATGTAGCTCTGTGTTATGCCTTAAGTGTGACACCACATTACAGAAAAAGGTTTCATTGTTGTTTAGCCCAAAAGCAAAGAAATGTCAATTAAACACTCCCACTCGTGGGTCTGTGTGCTGTTTGTGTGTTGTTGCCATGGATGTTAAGAGATCGGTGAATGTGCCGCTTGTACTTTGTCTTTATCAGTTTGGTGGAGTTGACAGATCAAATTTTGATTTCATTTTTGGATGTGATTTTTTTTATTATTTTTTTTTTTTTTCGGTTACAAAAACCATGTTGATGAAAATGTTTCTTCCTTCTCACGCACTCTCTCTCTCTCTCTCTCTCTCTCCCTCTCCCTCTCCCTCTGTGTGTCCCTCTATCCCTCTATTTCTCTCTTTTATTTTCCTTCTTCACAGCCCCACCTCACTTTTTCCCAGCCTTCCATCCTCCAGTGCCCATCGATGACAGGCACACTCAAGGCCGCTATATCTACGAGCCCTCTCCTGTTCCCCCTCTACACGTGTAAGTACACACACACACACACACACACACACACACACACACACACACACACACACACACACACACACACGTTCATGCTTGCCCTCTCTTACACACACTGCCTCATGACTGTTGAAGGCTGAGATATGCTTTTCTTTGCCACATCAACCATACAATTACTAGTCCATGACTCTCTATAAGATATCCTACTCTACACAACATCCCTCAAATCATTCTGTCTGTATTTTCATCAGTCAATGATGCTGCCACAATGCATTCCAAGCTGGCCCAGAGAACCTTGTCAAGAAATATTGACCCCCTCAGGACACTTCTCTGACACAATCAATTGTATAATCCTTCCACAGCAGTAGTTCCTGAAGAGAGAGACCACAGATATTTCACCGTGATCATGTGAGGGCTCTAATTGTTGAAACGTTGATAAAGTAATCTGCATCTGCATTTGAGAATAAGCGTGAAGTCTACTGCCTTCTGCCCCCCAAATCACTCACACGCGCACACACACACACACACACACACACACACACACACACACACACTCACACACACACACTCCCTGGGGCCTTTTGCATCACTCTCCAAGGTGAGCTGCGTCTCCACATGTCACTTGATCAAAGAGCGGCGCGCTCGTCTTGCGTGTAACACGTGTCAGGAACACGCAAACGAGCACACGCGTGTCAGACAGCAGGCAACGCGAGAACCCTGAGAGAGGCTGATGCGTGTGAGAGTGCTGATCAAACCTTGTCATGGGAGACGGAGCTCACCCCCCCACTCCCTGATAGACGGAGGAACACACACACACACACACACACACACACACACAGACGCATGCATGCGTACACTTACACATACATGCCCTTGCACACACATGCACATGCCTAAATGGTGGTCCAAAAAGGGTGCACCCTTACCAATGTCTCTCTCTCACTCTCTCTCTCTCTCTCTCTCTCACACACACAAACACGCACACACGCACATGCACACGCACACACACACACACACAAACACACACACACACACACACACACACACACACACACACACACCATCTGGTAATAATGTACATATTAGGAAGTCTTACTGAAAGTGATTTTTGATTTGTGAATTTAATTACTGTCTGTTTTGTTGCGAAAAACTAGACTTCCATCTGTGTTGTGTGTCTAATCAGGTACCTGAAAGCAGTTGAAAGAATCTTTTGAAGGAAGTTCAAAATAATTTACTGCAATACAATGAATGAAAATGAGTGTAGTAGGCTTCTAATTGAAATGTGTTTCTTGTTACAGAATCAAAAGGGTTTTTACAGGGTTTTTTTTTTCAGTTATTATCATTCACTTTTTCATTCCTCATCCATCAAGGCTCTTTGACACTTTGTTTTGTGTCCTCCTTATCTCTTCGTTGCACAATATCTCTCACTCTGTCTTAATGTCTGAATTCTCTTCTTCATTTTCACTTTCCTCTCCTTTCACTTTTTTATTCTTTCTCCTCTTTCCTTCAGTCTTCATTTTCTTTCCTTCCCAACTCTGTCTCTCTCTCACTCCGTCGCTGGGTTGGCATGGGCAGCAGTAGAGTGGACGCTCTATTGCCTCTGCGGCAGCCTCACCGCGTCCTCCCACCTCCCCCCACCCCAACTCAACCCCTCCTCTCCACCAGCAGGAAGGACGCGATCAGGGCGCAAGAGGTGTACAAATTGGATGGGGCAGCTACTTGGGCTGCATTATGTTTGATATTCTTCATCATTATACGCCCCCCCCCCCCACCTCCTCCTCTCCCTCCCTCCCCAGTCGTGTCCTCCAGAGTCATATCTCCTCAACGCGCTCCCGCATGCCGCTCAGTGTAATGAATTTTTTATGTCACCCACCCCACCGCCACCACACTTTCCCTTCCCCCGGACACCGTGCTAAAGAGAGGCATGAAAGGAGAGGAGAGTGTGTGTATGGGGGGGGGGGGGGGGGGAGAAAAGAAGAAGGGGGGGGGGGGTAGACACGGGAGGTGATTGATGTCCTGTGTCAGTGCAAACAAAATGGCAAATATAATTTAGCATTTAGCTTATGTGGAGATAATGGGGCGAACACGAGCAGCGAACACAAGGCGAAGACAAACAGTCGCGCCGGTCGATCCATCAGCTGAGCCGTGCGGGGATCAGGAGTTCAGGCTCATGGAGAGGGGGAGAGATAGAGAGTGAGAGAGAGAGAGAGCAGGTGAATGAAATTAAAGGAGAAGTTACTCTTTGCTGCCACCTCCCCCCCCTCTCTCTCCTCATCCCTGCTCCTGTCCTCAGACAGAAAGTTATCTATGCATTTGCTTTGTCACGCCGTAAAAATGCCAAGCTCAATGCTCTCTAATGTCTGTGCTCAGTCGTCTATGAGACTCTGATCAAATCACACCGCATGGCCGCTGACTGGGAGGACATGACAGAAGAATGATGGAAGCCACTCCACCTTCTTCATTAGGGTCGTTTAGTGCTCATCCACAGCCATACATCACCTGCGAATCTCAGCGCACGGCTGCTAACACAGTTTGTTGTCTCCCTTCTTGTTCCCTGTAACATTTTGAGCTAGTCAACCAGCCATATTATGAGCTGCCTTTCAGACAAAACCTACACTGCTTGGGTGAAAATTACCTTAATGAGTGACATCGAAACAGTATGAAAGATATGATGTGTGTGCACAGCATGTACATGATCATGCTTGAGCTGAATTCACTCTGGCAATTTTTTAAACGCGCCCTAAGGAAGAGCTAAACAACCTGCACTTCAGAATACTTACACTACGTCTCGTGGAAAATCCCCCCGTTATTTCTGAACAGACGTGGTTTATGTGTGGCAGCACCATTAGTGTGTCCTGTGTCGGGTCTGTTGTTATCAGGAAGCTAATATTGTCAAGAAGGTTTAATGGTATGTGACATAAGCTAATTTTTGCTTTTGGACATTTTTATAGTACAGAATAAATTATATAATATATTTAAAATTTTACATATAATTTAATGAAATATTTAGCTGTAATTGGCCAACTCTAGCAAAGTCTGAGTAACCATGCACACAAATCAGGAAAATGCTCAAGGGACTATTTGGACAGGTGTATATATGTGTGTGGGTGTGAGAGCATGTCAGTTTGGGGGCATGTTAAGAAAGAAAAATTAAATTGTTTTAAGACAAGTTCTCCTTAGCGAGCAGAATTAATCGTTATTAGCACCCTTAAATATATGCCTAAGTACACAGCGAGTATTATTGCGGTACTTCCCCATTCAGCCTCTCATTACGAGGCGTAATTACACTGGGTTCTGCCTCGCGGCGGCACCATCAATCTATTGTACGCGGCTCGAGAGCCCCGGCCGTGTAAGAGTAGGAGTGGGCATCTGTGTCCGGAGCGTGGAGGAACGAACGGATGATGGGCAGAAAGAACGGAAGGAAGGAAATGGGCAACTAATTTTCTCGTGGCACCAGCGTGCTTGATTTGTACTGCCCCTGTGCTTGGCAGAGCTGGTGGAGTCCTGTCCTATTATTCGGATGACTTTAATTGAAACATGTTTATTTATGGGGCGCCGCTCTGAGCGTAGAGAGGAGGTAGGCTCGTCGGGGGCCGCGAGCAGACAGGGCCTGGGTGATATGAGCGCACAGAATTAAATTAAAAGCTCATAAAATGAAATATGCTCCATATTAGCTGTTTGACACTTAATTTGCCTCCGAATGAGCGGAGGAAATCACAAATTAACTGTCCTTTGTTTTGCACTCCTGCGGCAGCCCTATTAGAGCCAGGGAAAGTGCAATTATAGGCAGGGGGATAATTGTTTGGTTTATGAATCCACACATAGGGGCTGGGGGAGGCACCGGCGTGGCATTCAATATTAAAAAAGCAGGGGGTCACGGTTTCCCTTGTGTGGGCCCGCTGTTTACACGCCACACCAGCCCAGCTATAGGAAGTCCTTTTGCTGCCACAGGAAGTGGGCAGTTTGAAAACCCATTCAGGCTTTTTGAGGAGCTGCAAGCGGAACATGTCTGTTGCGTAAAAGTGGGCGTTGCTGTCCCGGTTCAGTGAGTGCTCTCCTTAGAATGACTAATGTGCTTTAAAGTAGGGCTGCTTCTAATTTGCAGGGAGATTAGTTACTCTTAGGTGTGAATGAAGCAGGTCTCCAAACAAAAAGGTTTGCCCTTTATTTGTGTCTTTTTTTGCCGGGCCAGGTGTCCCCTGAACATCTTGTGATAGTGGTTTGGGATTTAACATGTCATAATTTTGACCTAGCTGGAAAATTGTGTGGGACTCTCCGAAAGGGGAAGCTAAAGTTGTGGAGCATGGAGAGCACAGGAGGACAGGAGCACAGGAGGAGAAGAAGAAAGAGAGAGGGGAGAGAGAGAGAGAGGGAGGGAGAGAGGAAGAGAGAGAGGAACAAGCTCAGAGACCTAAATCTACATTTTACTTAAAATGCTTGTGCAAAGCGGTTTACCCCCTCAGCTCCTTAGTAAGCCCAAAGCCATCGGTTTGGATGTTGCAATGTAGGGAATGGCCAAATGCATCACTGAATCTGAAAATATATGTACTGGCCAGAACTCTTCACAGGGCTGAAGCATTTCCCCGCCTGAGGTCTCCAGTGGATCAAAAGCTCTCCATGACAGTAGGTGATTCTGGGACATTGGTACGCTTGGCTGCAAAGTTGTCAGAATCCTCGGCAGGTTGCTGCTGTGCGTGCCAGTGTAAAATGCCAAACTTGTGGCAACAACCAGCCGACCATCATTGTCCTCCTTTAGCATTCTCAAAAGGAAAGAAACTCCGCACTGCTAGCTTTTTAAAATATGAAGACCACTTCTGTGCATGGGCTCTAGTCAGCGAGTGATACCTGTGGCGCTTCAACCAGTGTCTGTCCAAACCTCACCTCACGTCACCATGGTGCTACTCAGCGCTGCATCCCAGAAACCCCCTGCAGTATCAGGGGCAAAGCTGAGCTTCATTCAGTCCTTTCAGACGAGTCAACCCCCGGGATCATCCCCAGACTCAGAGCGGCGTTCCTCTGGTCGGTGTTAGCGACCCGTGGCTGGTGCTGAGAGGACACTTCCTGCTTAAATAGACAGACTGACCGCTGAAGAGGCTCCACTCCACAGGGGTGCCACTCAATGCTGAAACAGCCATTGTCCAGGATGGGCTTAATAGGGAATTGGGGAAGAGAGACAGAGCGAGAGAGAGAGGGAGAGAGAGAGAAATGAAAGAGAGATGGTTCCTGAGGTTATTGCGGCAGCACGACCCTCGTCTGAAAAACAAAGGCCCTCTCTTTCTTAGAGGCCCCCACTGTCCTGTCCGCAGTCGCTCGGCAACCGACCGGAACAAATGGAGGTATTCACCACAAGTCAATTACCCACGGCGGAGTTTACTTAAGACTCAGTGGTCATCAGAGCCAGCAACGGCCTCCAGCAAAACTCACACACACATACACACTCAGAAGGGCTAATTGACTTGCCATAGGAGCTGAAAATAGCGAGGTTAGCCATTAGCATTTGATACCTGTTTTTTTTTTTTTTTTATCTGAGTCTTATTAGTTTGAAAAGTTATAATTTCATACTGGTATTAGTATTATAAAATGATATTAGCTGGCAGATTATTTTGTATGTACAGTATATAGAATACATATGGAGGATGTGTGTTTACTGGAGAGGAGTCATGTTTATGTTCTGCTGCTGTCGGCTAAGCTCAGGCATGGGCCTTGTGTTCCTGACATCTCAGACATGATGCTAGTTTCCGGTTTGGAAACCTGACTGCCCAGTTTCCTGATCTTACAGCCGAGGAGTCGGTTTTCTCATGTCAAGGTGATGATGGCACCTAATGAAAATTCGGAAATTCTTTCATCCATAGAAAAATGTGTGTGTGTGTTTTGCAGTTTTTAAAAACCCCTTGTGAGTGTGGATGAAATAAGTATATCTGTGGTGTCACGCATTACATGTCCAGTGCACATACTTCACATCCCACACCCTCTTATTTTACCCATATACCCTTTGCATTGTCAGATTTCTTTGTGTATTTGTGTGTGTGCCAGTGATAGAGAGAGCAGGAGCATGTGCTAATGCATTTTCATGTAGGTGTTTTGTGTGTGTGTGTGTGTGTGTGTGTGTGTGTGTGTGTGTGTGTGTCTGTGTCCCTGCATACGTGACTGTGTGTGCATGCACGCCAGAGCACTTGTAAGGTGTGCGCTGCATTTTTTCGCCATTATTTACATAAACTGTTGTCAGAGAGCCCAATCTTCCCACAGCGGAGCGCCGCACTGTTTAGCATAAAGAGCAGCCTCTTATCTCTCCACCTCGCACAGACGCCTGAGAGAGGTCCAGGCATGGCACCTCACGCTCCCTTACAGGGGGAGAGAGAGAGAGAGGGAGAGAGACATAAAAAGCAACATAAAAAAACACGTACCCCCCCCCCCACACACACACACACACACACACACACTCATATAGAAACAAACACAGTTTCTCGCATGTTTTAAGATTCCCTTTGAAGATTTTCGCCTCAACACCTTTCACGGCTCTTTTCACCGCCGCCCTTTGCATTTGAATGGCAGAGAGATGTTTGGATGACAGAGGTGTGCACACCTCCACGTCACACTCCCATGTCAGGGATTAGGCAGCCAAAAGCAGGAGTTCATACACACACACACACACACACACACACACACACACACACACACACACACAGAGACGCACAGACACACACATGCACACACACACTTAGACACATTTAAATCTGCTCCGAAGATTTTTGTTCCAGTAAAGTAATTGCTTGCTTGCTTTTGCCATGCGGAAGTTTCTTTACAATCACGGCCAACAAGGAGATGCTCACAAGAACTCTACAAGCCCCCTCAGGAAACAAACAAAAAAAACAAGACCCAAAGTTTATGTAAGTTTATATAAACTGGAATAATTCACCTTTTCCAATGTTGTTGGGATAGAACAGAGAACAGAGTCTGTGTATTCTGTGTGTGTGTAGCCGTAAGCATCCTTGTGGGGCAGATGATGCAACACACAGACAACTGCAGCCTCATAGAGATCATCACAGATGAGGTGTTTCTCCCTCTGGACCTGCGTCTGCTCATAACCTCCTTCTGTCTCTGAAAAGAGAACAAACAGGTCGAGTGGTTTCGTGATGTGGGCACACAATGATGATGTGTGGTCGTGTTCGGCGTGCAGGAGACTTTAAGTTGTTGCAGAAAAGTCCAGCCGAAGGTGGTCCTCTTGACCCATCCACATCACCACCCAGCCTTTCCCTCACGATTGTCACTCCTTCTTTTTTTTTTTTATTGGCCTGTCTCTCTTACTCTGTCTCTGTCTATCTTCCTTGTTCATTTCCATGATCCTCTCTCTGTGTCCCACCAGATCCGTCTGTCCTCTCTCCCTCTCTCTCTCTCTCTCTCTCTCTCTCTCTCTCCCTGTCTCTCGTTCCCCTCTCCTCTTGCCTCCCTCTTTACCTCACTGCCTTTCTCTCTGTCCCCCTCTCCCTCTCTCTCCCTCTCTCTTCGGTGACTGTCTACGGATAGCCTGCCCCATGATTAATGGTGTTTATTCTTGACAGAAAGCGCCTTTTATTTATCTGCATTGCCGTTTCGCTGATACTATCAGTCACCTGAATGAAAAATATTCAGTCATACCAATTTTGCAGTATAATTGAGTGGAGTCATATCCTTTCAGTTCCATTCTCTTTCTCCCTCCCCTCTCTGAGCTCCCCTTGGCCTCTATCTGCCAGTCTTATCATCGCCACAGTAATTTTCGCGCTGCGTTGTTTGATATGGAGAGGTTGGCTTTAGCCGCATTTGACATAAAGCCTCTTCAATTTTCGCGAGAGAGAAAGAGAGGGGGGGAGAGGTGGAGTAAGAGAGAGAGAGAGAGAGAGAGTCGCATGCCACTCTGACGGAAAATGTGCGAGGTTTGGAGAAAGTATCTTTCCCCCATTTTTTTTCTTCATTGGCAATTTCAGGATTTTGAGAGAAAAGAGATAAATTCTTAAGGAGAAATAGAAACAGATTGCAGTAATATCTTTTTTTCTCCCCTGTATTACACCGGTCTCACTGGCTAAGTGGTTGGGAGACTCCTTTTTTTCCCTGGCTTAAGCCAGACTGAGGAAGTAGGGTATTTTGGAAGTATGTGATGTGTGCGCTCGGAGAATGATTGATGTGGTGGAAAAACGGAGCAGGCTTTATATGTTTCTCTTCTATTCATGCCTTCTTTAGCTTAGTGTAACATCCTTAATTTCAGCTGCCAATTTAAAACCCCTCATACAATGCAACGTTGATCAGCTAAAACCCATTAATACCACTGTTTTTCTTAAATGATGGATGCTTCAAATCCGTTCAGGTCCGTATCCACATAAATGCTACCCTATTATTTATATTTCTATGAAACAAGCAGGAATCTGTATTATTGTAATTGTAAAAAAAACAAACAGGGATTGTGCATTTTGTGTAATGTCATGTTTAGTTACAGCACTCACAGTGCTGTGCTTCTAAAATGCAGCAGGAACATTGCAATCTATTTTGATACCTCCTTATGCATGTTACAGTAAGAGGGATTGGAATTGTGTGTGTGTGTGTGTGTGTGTGTGTGTGTGTGTGTGTGTGTGTGTGTGTGTGTGTGAATGCACCTTAAAAAAAATCACTCTGCTTTTTTGGCTGTGGAATGCTGACTCCCTTGCTTCCTATTTTGATGGATTAAAGACAATATCCCTGCTTTCGCTTTGAAGATTTTCCACTGCTGTTTATTTTAATTAAGAAAAAACATGCAGCTTTGACCAGATGGGAGTTCCGACTTGCAAACAGAAGACAGAGAGCTCGTTTCCGTCTTATTCACAGCTCTCCCCATCCAACCTCATGTTTTTACTGCTCTTACCACAATCAACAGTATCATTACTGCCAGTGTGGTTTGGTAAACACAGGCATTTCACATGTATACACGTAGGAATATGTATTGTTAGCTTGACAAACAGGCTTCAGATAAAGGCATTTAAGGTTTAAAGATGTGATTTAGTTTTAATTACATCAAATTACACTGGGTCTCCTGGATGAGTGGTATTCCGATTTCTTCTTTATTTAAGGCATTCACCAATTTTATTTCTGTGGTATATTAACGTAAATGAGGAACACATTTGCATCCTGATTACAACATTAATTGCTTAAAGCCTAACACAAGGTAGATTTATATCTCTCTGTCTCTCAAAATCCTAAGTGGCTAAATACACTGTAGGATTTATATGGAATTAAATAAGCTTTTTATCTTAAAATTTGTAGATTGTAATAACAGTGAAAATATTGCCTAAAAATCATATTTTATTATTATTAACTTGAAAGGATTGCATTAATTTTAGGCCATATATATTTTTTACAAATGAGGCCAAATTACTTGTTGATAAGACATTGATTATTACCTCTATAAAACCGTGCTGCTACCATTCGATCATAGAACAGTGCTTCTTTATTTATAGCATGATCCGTATTGAAATAAGAGGTATTTGTTTCATATTTTGTAGAGTATTATTAAACATCAGGGTTTTGTTTTTGAGACACATGTTAAATGAATGCAGAGAAGAACTATACCCAGGAAATGTCTGAGGTTAAATGAAGTGCTAACAAATTGATTAGCAAAACATGAGAACAAACAGGCCCGTCCCAGCATACTGGAGCCCCTGCCTCTAGTGGGTGGGGTTGTGTGGGGAGTCCTGCTGTTATGATGATGGGCTTTTCCTGCGCTTAATTGGTTTTCAAAAGACCTGCCCCTCCCCACTCAGCACCAATTAGATATCGGTGGAATACAGTGTCACAATGCACTCATCGTCTACACACCACTTCTGGCCACACACTTTAATAAGAATAACAATTCTTTTGATTTTTTTCTGTATTTCCTTTGCCTATGGATATAAATTATCCATTGTGTACATATCAATTTGTACTTAATAGTTTCTTCAGGACACATTGTTCATGAAAAAAAACAAAAACATATCCTGTTTTTATAAGCTTATACTTTCATACATAGGAAGCATTACAATATTTGTTACAGGAACTCTATTTTCAAAATGTCAAGCCCTGGCTGTATACATATTCTATGGGCCATGAACGTGATGAAGACGGATGGTTAGGGGCGAAATAAGACAAAACTCCTGAATTTGGACATATGTATTCAGCGTGGTGGCTGGGGTCCCCGGTCGCAGCGTGGCGCAGCAGCGCAGAGCTATAGAAATGTGTATTTCCCATTACTGTGACTGCGGCTGCCGCCCCCGACCAACCCCCTCCCAGGCCACTCTGGGGGCCAGTTACAGCAAGTAACGAGATTTAGGGAACAGGGTCATAAATCCAGCATGCTTTCCACCAGAAAGCCCTTCCTCTCTCTCTCTCTCGCTTTCTCCCTCGATCTCTCTCTCTCCCTTTCTCTCTCTCACACACTTTCTGGAGTTCTTTCTTTTCTATCAGTCTCTCCTTTTAAAGAGCAGCATACTGTAAATGGAGAGACCTTGCATAAAACAGCAGAGGACCATATTACCACATGTCACCATTTAAAGTACCGTGTCCGAAAGAGACGCACTTCAGGGAAACTGTGGACAGATTAACTTTTTTGGAAAATTCCTTTTCCTTTTGCCTCCCCTTCATCTCCTCTGTTGTTCCACCTTTCCCTTTCTTCATAGTTACTCAGTTACTATCTTGAACCTGTTCTGTGGCTTGTGACATTTCCATGTGTGCCTGCCATTGTATCATGGGAAGCTGTAAATTAATGTTGCACCTGAATCCTTAGTCTTTCCAAAGTTTTACACCTAGCTACAAGATGCCAGCAGCCTATTAAGCCTATATCCAAGAGTGTGCTTAAAATTCCATATCAATAAATATAATATAATTAAATAATAAAGGATGGAATAAATCTGATATATGAGAAAATGTCATCACATTTATTGTCTGTGTATGCATAATACCATATTTTCTTTTGATAAATGAATGGTTTTTGTCTGTCTGCTGCCTTCACTTTTGCTACATGCACTCTGTTCTAAAGTATGGTATGTGTATTAAGCAGACAGCATGGGTGTAGGGATAACTGTGTGTGCGTGTGTGTGTGTGTGTGTGTGAGTGTGTGTGTGTGTGTGTGAGAATGGACTCCAGTGTGTGTGGTGGTAACAACAGGGTGTGTGTCACAATGAGAGCGAGCCCTCCCTTTCGATGTGTCCCAGGTCTCCCTTGTCACACTCCCAACAGTGCACACAGTACATGCTCTCTCACACTCACTCACACACACACACACACACACACACTGCCACTGCCAGGGCCCTCTGCACCACTCACTCATGATTAAATATCAAGGTACCACACTTGACATTTTATTAGTCCAACAAGATGGATGAAATGGCAAGGATAAAGTAGGCTTTGTCTGCGCAGCTCCCAGCAGCGGCAGCCTCCGCTCCATCCCTCCAGCATACGCTCTCCTCTCTGCTCCTCTCCTCTCTGCTCCTCTCCTCTCCTCTCCGCTTCTCTTCTCCATTTCCCTCTCGTGAGGATGTGTGTTAGTAAAAGAAAAAGAGAAAAGAAAAAAACACAAGTGATGGATATTTAGGTGAGACTCAAGACTTCTCTCTCTCTCTCTCTCTCTCTCTCTCTCTCTCTCTCTCTCTCTCTCTCTCTCTCTCTCTCTCTCTCTCTCTCTCTCTCTCTCTCTTTGTCACTATGCCTCTCTCTTATCAGAGCTCACAATTTTTTTCGTTGCCCTCTCTTTTTTTTCTCTTTTTTCCTCTCTCTTACTCACTCCATCAGAGGAATTAGTTCCAGTAGAGTGAGTGTGTTCAGGCTTTAGGTGTTTACATAGCTCTCATTGCTAGGGCACGGCAGGAGCATTTTGTGTGTGTGTGTGTGTGTGTGTGTAGGTGTGTGTGTGTTTCTGTATTATGTGCCTGTTGAAGCGCTTCGCTCTCTGTCGGCATCTTGCTCTCTCCAGTGCTAATAACAAACACAGCTAGCATGCGCTTCCCTTCGCCCGTTCCGCTGTCCACTATCGCGCGCCACTGGCCCAGAGCTAACCTCCGCGCACGCTCACCCCCTGTTCGACCCCCCCCCCCCACCCACTCACCCCCGTTCACCAGGCCCCCGCCTTCAGAGCCCCATTACGGCTACACGGGGGCCAACGGAGCGCCGAGGCGAGGTGAGAGGAGCGGCCAGCGGTGCGCGAGGGCATGAAGCCTCACTGGCTGCCGGGCATCAGGATCTGGCCCCGCGCCTGCCGATCTGAGGGAAAGGGCCTCTGAGCCGAGAGAAAGGAGAGAAAGCAAATGTTTGTTCCTCCTTTCTTCATGTCATCTCCCTCCCCTGCTGTTCTTCTTCCGTTCTTTCTCTGCTTTCTTTTTTTTTCGGCGGACAACTTCTTCGGCTCACACGAGGGTCCTGCGTTCTTTCTCTAGCCTGAGGCGCGCCGCAGGAAAAAAAGGTTAGAGTGTACCTGCACTCACACTTAAGGGGCAAAAAAAACACTTCGCCAATAAAAGTTAACTTCTTAAAAAATGGAAGAGAGGAAGGAGATCTTATTTTTTCACCTGTTCACCGAAGTAGAACAGAAAGCGCTGCAAAGACGGGATCACAAACGTGGAAAACGAGTCCTGTTTGAAATGATAAAGCAGTAAAAACAGCGAGGTACCGCGTTTGGTCTCGTGTTTATTTCCTGTTGCCAGGGCTCCTTGAAATTGCCGGAAAAGCAGCAGACTCATTTAGGGCCATTCCGCTTTCATGTTTTGACTTTTTGTTTCCCGTGCGGACTTTGTTGTTATGTTCCCCTCTGCGTCCTTATCTCGATGGCTGAAATTACATTTAATTACGCCATGGAAATGATTTTCTAAACAGCCTGCAGAGAGGCAGGAGCCGGAGCACAAATGTTTTCTGCGCAGTGGTAGGAAGTCACTCACTCGGGGCAGGTCTTTTTTCCCTTCTTCTATGTTTGTTTCTTTTTGCTCGAGTGTTTTCACAAAGAAGTTGCCAGAGCTTGTCAGCCTGTATAAACTGACTCAAGCCCATGCATGACTTTTACACTGTACCATGAATGGGGGTCATGAAGTCTTACAGTCCTAGCTGGATATAACTGGCTGGATGAAACTGACTGGCTAAATTCCCTCACATTCTAGTCACCTCTTTGTATCTCTCTCCCACGTACACACACACACACATTCTCTCTTTCTCTCTCTCTCTCTCTCTCTCTCTTTCTGTCTTTCTCTCTCTCCCACGTACACACACACACACATACATACTCTCTCTCTCTCTCACCCAATTTAACACACCTGCACTCTCATCATCATCTGTCATACATTCACACACACTCACAGAGGCTTAGGCAGGCCTCCGAGTTTCACACAATTCCTCTTCCTCCATCTCCCGGCTTTGAACTTACAAAGGGATGTTTGTGTGCCTGTGTGTTTATGTGAGCGGTCGTTGGTGAAGACTGTTGAAGCTGATGAGTGATGATGGCCTGTACGTGTGCCATTGTGAGTGTGCTGTGCAGGTCTCCCTCAGCCTTGAGTTTTTGCTTGAGCTTGTCACAGTCACTGCCTTTCACTGAAAACATTATTATCTTAGCTCTGGGTTTACGTGTCTGCAGGGCTACGATGCACTGTTTCTGTGAATGGTTGGTGTGTGTGTGTGCATGTGTGTGAACAGTGGACGAGGGAAACAATAGACAAGTGTTAACAGAAAGTCATCTGATGAGGGCTACAATGTGCGTACGTGTTTTTCTTTGTATGCCTGTATGAATGTGTGATCATGTGTACGCCTGCACGCTTGAGTGTGACAGTATACTGCATGAGGGTTTGTTGGTGTGGGCACAGATGCTTACCTTGAGAACAAAGTCATGGTTCATTTGTATTTGTCATGAGGGTGAAACTCCATTGCACTTTCAATTGAACTTCTCAAATTAAACATTTAAAGGAAGCATTCATCAGAACTATAACAATAGCAGAACAATGGCATTTGTGTAGCTCAGTAATTAGAATAGGGAATAGTAACATGTTCATAGATAGAATGCTAAGGACTTGGTATTCACCTAATGCAGCAAACACTCCCACGGAGCTTTTCCTCACTGGATCAGGTCAGGGGTCATTTGATTGACACACAGCCAGGTCTGCCATTTTCCTCTGCCCCTTGGGAGGGGGGGCGTCAGTGGCAGTGAGGGGCATGCTGGGATATTTAGGGACAGTGTTGGCACGTCTCTCGCACCCCTTCGCCCGCTGTCCTCTGGGAGGAATTCCTCGTTTAGGGGGCGATGAACTGACACCCTGCACCGCCCATAAACCCACCCTTTTCTTTCATGTCGATAGGGAGGGGAGGAAGGGAGCCCCCCAGCACCCACAGGGGGGCATAATTACCCCCCTTGCCTGGCAACATTAACCCCCCTCATCCTCACACATCCCCACCACACTCTACCCTGCTTTCCTGTGTGCGAGGCATTTATCTTCCACAGTGCTAAATCATAGTTGTAGCTTGGGAGTTTTTATGTTTGGTAATTGTCACTACACACACACACACACACACACACACACACACACACACACACACACACACACACACACACACACACACACACACACACACACACACACACACACACACACACACATTCATTCTCATTCACATGGATTCCAGAGCCAGGTTTCTTTGAAGCCAGCCCAGACCAGGGTTGAATGACTGGCGTCTGAGTCACAGACACCTTCATACAAAAGACACACACATGGGTAGACAGACAGGCATACTTACACACTCTCACACACACACACACACACAGAAACACAATTACACACTTGTGACCTCTTTCTCTCTTCAGTCTCTCGCTCAGACACACTAAAACACTGTCACACACACACACACACACACACACACACACACACACACACACACACACACAACACACACAAACACACACACACACACCTCCAGTCCCTTGTTAACCCAATAAAGTGCTGGTCAATCGCGCTGTCCGCTCGACTCTGTCTGGGTGTCTGGGGGAAGCGGCTGGTTTCCTCTGCTGTAATGAGGAGCAGACGTGTGATGTCCGCGCACAGCAGCCTGATTGAAAGCAGGACACGAAGCAGCTTTTAACACGAACGTAACACCAAGGTGCCAGAGAAAGGCCCATTCATGACACGTGCATAGGCTTGGTCCAGTGGCTCTAAATGCACAAATTCTAATTCACTTGTGCACATGTACCCGTGCGAGCACACACACACACACACACACACACACACACACACACACACACACACACACACACACACACACACACACACACACACACACACACACACACACACGTACGCACACGAGAGACTGAAGAGAGAAAGAGTAGGTCACAAGTGTGTAAATGTGTTTCACGCACACACACATGCACACATGCACACATACACACATACACACACACACACACACACACACACACATATATATATATATATATATATATATATATATATATATATATATATATATATATATATATATATATATATATATATATATATATATATGTGTGTGTGTGTGTGCACACACCCATACATACATTTAAGACATATTCATGGGTTTGGTCCAGTTTTGTTGAATGCAGAAATGCATTAATGCCTGTACTTACAAGTATGTTTGCTCCCACATGTGCACACACTCACACACACACACACATACGTACAGTGCATACATTCAAGACACACACAAATCTGCAAACAGCACAAGTGTATGAACACATGTTGTCACTGTTTCTCATCTTCCTATCTCTACCTATATCTTCAAATAATGAATAATTTCCTCAATGGACAAGATGATGTACTCTCTCCCTATGTACGTCTTTCTTTCTTTGGCTCTCTGCTTTTCTTCTATTCCTTTTGCATTCTCTCTTTCTCTCCCTCTCTCTCTCCCCCTCTGTTTCTCGCCCTCTCTCTCTACCCTGTGCTTGTCTCTTTCTTTCCTTCAGTCTCCTCTCTCCTGGCTTGGGAGCCGGGCTCCTTTGATCTGGCACAGAGAGAGGGGCTTTAAAGAGCTGCTGTTTCCACTGTCAGGACTCACCTCTTCCCTTTGTCTCTCTCTCTTTTTCTCCCTCTCTCTCTCCCTCCACAACCCTCTCTCTCATCTCTCTCACTCTCTCTCTTCTTGTTCATCCTCCTTACTCTCTCTCTCTTCCTCTCTCTATCTCTCTCTCTCTGTCTCTCTCTCCCTTTCTCCCTCTCTCTTTCTCTCTCTCTCTCTCTCTCTCTCTCTCTGATACCTCCTCCCACCCCCTCCGGGTTGTGTGAGAGGTGGTGTCTGCCCCTAAGATGAGGCAGTGGGCGCTGGGAGGGTGGAGTGGAGATGGGATGGAGTGATGAGAGGTGGTGGTGAGGGACTACAGACACAACAGCTCCATGCTTTTCCCAGTCCTCCACCCAGTCCCAAGCCCACAAGTGCTAGGCAGAGCACCGGATCCAAGTGTTCTAAGTTCTGAGTTCTGAGTTCTCACTACCCAGGCTCAGCCTTGTTCCTATCCAGAGTTGAATTCCAGAGTTGGGAGTCTGGTCATTAGAGGCGGTGGTGTGGTGTCGGGGCTCTGGCTCTCCGTCCAGAGTTCAGTCACCTCCACTTTCTCGCTTGAATGTTCCCTAAGTAAAACCACATGCCTCGGTCCACCTCCACTGAATCGGTCCAGTTTTCAGAGAGGAAGGAGACTGATTGGAGCATGTTGTTGTTTTGTTTTTTTTGAGCAACTGAGTTACACCTGGATGTTGGAGCTTGTCATGATGGCGTGCGAGTCATGATCACTGAGAGAGTGTGTGTGTTTGTGTGTGTAAGTGTGTATTTTGTGTGTGTAGAAGCATGTTCCCATGTGTGTTTATCCTCTCATCACTATGTGGCAATGATGGCCTGTGTGTTTTTAACAGCGAGGCAAGAAGGAGGGGTGGTGATGGTGGGGGGGGCACAGGCGCGGCAGTGTGTGTACTTCGTGGCACGTTCCCGCCGCCGCAACGTTGACACAGCTTGGCACCACCTCCTGACTGAAAATCACTTTAAGCTCCCACCGGTTCCCAAATTAAACACATTAACTCATTTCTGTTTATTTCTGTTGCTTTACCAAAACGAGAGGAGGAGGGAGGAGGGACCGAGCCTGCCCCTGGAAAATGAGAGCCTGTGGAGTGCAGTCAGCTAAGCTCATGTAAACATGCAGTGTCTGTAGAGCTGCACAAATGTGCCAGAGGGAGGGAAAGAGAGAGAGAGAGGGAGAGGGAGAGGAAATGGCTTCCATATGTTGAACTTGCTCCACAACCCCACCCCAACCCCAGCACCATCCCCATTCCCGCCTGCATGTCAGGATGTAGCCGTTCAGGAGTTGTGTGAATTCTCCGCCAGTGGAGGCACACACGACACACACACAACACACACACACACACACACACACACACACACACACACACACACACACACACACACACACACAGGCACACACACACACAGGCACAAACACACACAGATGTGCACACAGGCACACACACTCTTGTAGATAGGCGCGCACACACACACACACACACACACACACACACACACACACACACACACACACACACACACACACACATTTCCTTCTTTTCTCTTCCCTGATGCTCTGGCTTGGTGCATACCGTGACCCCGGTGCGCGCGGGCACCCTGGGGTGCGTCTTTGATGTGAATCTTAAATCAGGTGTGTGAGTCGAGGCGGCCTCCGTGGAGGAATGCAGCGTGGCTGAGCTCCCGCCTCCGCTGGAATTCCTGCGTGTCAGAAATGTGCTCCTGCGTGATTCATGCATGCCAGGGAGAAAAAGGAACGATGCACCTAGGACTGACCTAAGTGTCACACACACACACATGCATGCATGCAACACACAAGTACCTGCACACACACACACACACACACACACACACACACACACACACACACACACACACATACATACAGACATGGACTTAGACATTCATGCAGTATATACACACATAAACACACACAAACACACACACAGATCGACTTGTGTGTGTGTGTGTGTGTGTGTACGTGTGGGTGACAGAGAGGCCTGTGTTGCGACTTGTTTAACACAGCAGAGAAAATGTGTTCATTTTCTGATCAAAGTTGTAGTCATAACATAGCTTCTCTATCTGTACCCACACAACGCCTGACATACGCAGACACTCTTATGCATAAATAAACATGCAGGCTAGAGGTAAATCAGGGTTCTGTTTGTGTGAGCGTGTGTGTGTGTGTGTGTCTGTGTGTGTGTCATGATATATGGAGGTCACAGGAATGGACCAGCCACAGTACCTCCCCCGATCCCTGATCTTATGTTTCGCCTCAGCCACACAGACACCATGGCAACTGTCAATCACACGCATCCTCTCACCTCTCATCCAGTATCAAACCAGCTGCAATGCTGCTCCCTTCTACAGATAGGGTTTGGGTTCAACCTGTAAAATGTCTACCGTGCAATTGAAGTTCAAAGGAAAGCTTAGTGTGTTATTAATTTGTTGTGAGAGAATTCTTTGAATTTCCAAGTGCATTTCCCTCATTGTACCTTTCAGACTGAATCAGTATCACCTCCTTTATCTAGATGGAACTCCTGTAGGGCCGTTAATTCAGTTAATTCTTAACTACAGTTTATAGTAGTACTACACTGTGCTATTGTATGTGTTAATCTATGAATGTACATGCTAGAATAGTTTTTTATGAAGAGAACCACCTCTCTGCAAGCAGAATGTTGCTTTGCATGTTTATCCTGATGAAAAGTGCATATGCAGTAAAACAAGAAGGTGTTTAAAATGTAAGATGACCATCTGTTAAAAATGTTACCCTGTGGTGCGTGAGGCTCTCCGCATTACGACCTGGCGCTCTATAGGAGAATCTCCCATAGGAGAGGACAGAGGCATTTGCTGACCTCACTTCCTCCACACACACCTGCCCCTCTCCTGTCTATCTCTATCTCTCTCTTTATCTCTCTCTCTCTCACACACAGACACAGACACACACACACACACACACACACACACACAAACACACACACACACACACACACAGATCAACTTGACCACCGTCATGGGTTAATGTCTTTGTGAGACAGACTAGACAGAGTAATTTTCTCTCTCTCTCTTGTTCTTCCTCTGTCACTTTCTTCCTTTTTTATCTCCCCTCTTTCTTTCCATTCCTCGTCCTCGTCCTTCATTACGGGATCTGGCTGCAGCTCTTTCATTAAGGGCCTGTGGACTCGAGGGGCTGGCAGTGGACCAGGGGGAGTCTGGGACAGAGGTGGGGGTCGGAGAGGGTGGGGTGGGGGGGACGGGCGGGGGCTCAGGGGTGTAATTTGGCCGTTCCGGTCCCCAGGCCTGGCTCAAGGTCACTCCATCTCACCAAACTTCTCATGAGGACCTTCACTTCTCTCAGCAAGACTCTCTCAGCAGTCATCACACTCTCTTGTTCTCTCCTTCCCTTCCATTGTCTCTTTCCTTAATTTCTTGCTTTCTTTCTTTCTCTTCTTTCTTTCTTTCTTTCTTTCTTTCTTTCTTTCTTTCTCTCTTTCTCCTCTCATTCTTTCTCACTCTTTACCTCCCCTGACAGCTTTTGTTATGATCTTGTCAAGCAACGAACAATTATTGAGGTCAAGTCTTTAAGCTTCATTCAACATTTTTCTCATATTTATGTATCTGTGGAACATCAAGGCCCCAATTTTTTTGACTTGGGAGACCATGACAGGATCAAAAACCCTTATAGACACAGGGATTTTTTTACAGATTCACATGCAGTGAATTTCTTTTGAAGTTAATCAGTACTGGAGATAATGAGTAGTTGAAATAAATACGTACTGTAAGCATTGCTGAAAAAGACACATAAATATGTATTTTGTCTGGGTTTGACATTGAAGCATGAAGCATAAAAAATGTGTATCTAAAGTTCATGTTTCACACAGTTCTGTGACATATGCAGACACTGGCGACAGAAGAACTCACTCAACATAGTTGGTCACATTCATAGCCAGTTGCAGACCTAAGAAAACACTGCAAGGCATTGTGGGTAGCGTCAAGAATTCTTGGCCGTCTCGGACTGATTAAGACACAGTGCTGAAAGCTGTCTTTGATCTTAGGAAATGTCTGTTAGGGGAGCAGTTGGAATTGTGCTCAACTCTGTCTCTCTCCCTCTCTGTGCCCCTCTCTCTCTCTCTCTTTCTGTCTCTCTCTCTCTCTCTCTGTCTGCCTCCCTCACCTCGTCTGCTTGGCCCTGCAGATGCAGGCGGATAAGATAGTGTCACCATTAATTTCCTTGCCCTACACACACTCTAGTCCAAGAAAAGTCTGGAGCTTGAACACAGGAAAAATAAAAAAGACAGAACAAACACAAGGATAGGATTGGGAACAGATTAAAGATTTCCTTGTAGGTAGCTTTGTAGATATAGGCACACCAGTGGCCAAAAATCGGATGATTTAAACCATGAGCATAGAAAAAACAACACCAAACTGAATCATTGGGGCTAATCTCAGACTGTGAAAAACTCATTACTCCTCTTCTCTTTTGTCTTTCTCTCCTCTTCCTTTTGTTCCGTTTGCAGGCCTCCCGTCCTGGCGGGCAGCCCGGCGTTCTCGGACATCTCCCTCATCCGCATCTCGCCCCACCGGAACCCGTCAGTGGGGGCCGACTCCCCTTTCAACCCGCCCCATCCCTACATCAACCCCTACATGGAGTACATCCGCTCACTGCCCGGCAGCCCCTCACTCTCCATGATCTCCGCCGCAAGGGGCCTCAGCCCCGCAGATGGTCAGTTTCTGTTTCACTGTGAGTGTGTGTGCACGTGTGTGTGTGTGTGTGTGTGTGTCTGTGTGTGTCTGTTTGCGTGTGTGTGTGTGTGTATGTGTCATGGATTCCCGTGTGGGAATTACCAAACTCGAACCACTCTATTAACTGACTCCTTTAACTGCACATGTTTTCTACAATCTCAGGCATTGGTGCAGTCTGGAACTCTTGATGTTTTTTAAAAGGTTGTGGTCAAAGAACCTTTTATGGGCCTGCTTATGTGCCTCTGATAAAGTGTCTTTCAAGGCTCAGGTTTATCAGTTGCACATAATCGTTTGCAAAACTTTTTTTCCCAACAAATGGTTCTTCATCTGGTTAGGTTTCTGATAAAAGATCCTCTGGGGAATGTAATCAGCAAAATTCTTTCATATGGTTCTGCAAATTACTGTGTGTTACTAAACAGAACAGCAGCTACCCTACATACTTTTCATTGAAAATAAGAGTCTCTTTGTCATTTGCTTGTAAGGAAACCTTGCTGAGTTCCGGAGTGGAATTCTATGAGCATCCCAATTGCTCTTGTTCAAATAACACTGTGTATTTGAAAGTGATTTGGCTTAGCAGCAGAAATGGCAATATCTCATTTACACGATGAGGCAAAAACGTTTTTCAGATCAATGCCAAAAACATGCTTAGTAACTCAACACCAGTCTCACTACACTAAACAAAAGGGTGTTCACGTTTGTGAATTCCACCCGCATCCGAGTGCAATTACCCAACCCTGCCTATGTGAGGATACCAGATACAGACACCCAATCCATCTCTCTTAAGACCCAGTGTCCAGCGAGCCCTTATCAGCAAGCGTGTGTGAGCTGCCCTCGGTGGCCGAGGAGGGGAGCGCTGCCCAGTCATTTGGCCGGGGTCATTCTCTTTGATCTCCGTTTCACTCTCCGCAACCTCTGGAGGAGCCATCAGCCAGAGATCACAGGCGCGCTCCAAGGCACTGGGCCAGGTTCAAGGCTGAGGGGGTCAAGACATCAGGCATCAGGGGTCAGGTCTGGGGAAGGAGTTAAGAGACGCACCAGCGAGCCTCCTGCTGTGAGCAGAGCTTGGCTCCTATGGCGCGAGCCAGACTGGGAAATCAATTACTGGGTCAGCAGCAGCTCCCTTTTTTTGGGTTGTTGTTTAAAGAGCCCCAGTAGTGCTCTCGGCCTCCTGGCCCGCTGGTGGTTTAATTGAAGCCTGGAGCTCAATTACGGAGGGGAAGCCAATCGGTGCACGCTCCCAGAAGGCCCACAGTGATCGGCTCGGTATCGAGCCAACAGGCCACGTCCAGCATCAGCAAACTCCTCCTCTGGCTGCCTCCGCTCCAAACGAGAGGCAGAAGCAGCAACATGCTGAAAAGGCAAGTTGGTGATCCACTTGCGTTGCTGTTTTTTCCTTGAAGTGGAAAGTCTATTTTTTGCAAAGCGGACTCCCGATTTTGATAAGAATGTAGATTGGGCAAACTGCGCTAAGTGTGAAACTCTTTGTCGCTCCTCCAATCTATGAATAGGCAAAGTCGGAAGCTACAGAGATAAGAGCGTATTCATAAGCGACCAAATCATGTTAGATACGGACTATTTTGCACAAGCATTACGAAACGTACTTGTGACAAATGCACTGGCAAAGTGGAGAAACAAAACCAACAATACTGCAAATTATACAACTCCTAAATTTAAACCATGTAAATTATACAACATGGAGATGAAAGGTAGTTCTAACCTCTTAGCGATTGCAAACAAAGGGGATCAAAAACAATCCCTCTGTCCCTTACACCACTCTAGAGCTTTTCAGCTGTTCCTGTTCCATGAAGCTCTGTCTTCCTTCAAACTCTCAGAGCCCCCCATTAGGTTCTCTTTCAAAGGGCCTCCCCTGGAGTCAGTTTTTGTATCCTGACGAACGGTGAATGAGGTCACCACTCAAACGTAGGGCTGATCCCAGACCAGTTCTCATGGCCTGCGATCACGTTTTTTTTTTTTTTTATACAGTTCTGGCCTGTTCTCCGGATGCTGAATGATGGGGGAGAACATGGTTTTAGCATTGAGTAAACGGGAACCAGGATCTAACGCCTGCGCTCCGCGGCTGCCCAAGGTTGAATGTAAACAAACATGACAGTATTTACATGTAAGCATAAGCAAAGTGGAGAGAAAAAAATCCACATCCCATTCATCTGATGACAGCTGGTCTGTAGAGGCCAGATAAGTCAGTGTGTGTGTGTGTGTGTGTGTAGGTTTTTGAGTGAATGAGAAAGTTATGTGTGTGTGTATGTGTGTGTGTGT
This sequence comes from Alosa sapidissima, assembly GCF_018492685.1. Classification (NCBI taxonomy): domain Eukaryota; kingdom Metazoa; phylum Chordata; class Actinopteri; order Clupeiformes; family Clupeidae; genus Alosa; species Alosa sapidissima. The sequence goes on along the minus strand of NC_055973.1, from coordinate 12,079,576 downwards.
GAATAATTCTACTCTCTCTCTCTTTCTCTCTCTCTCCCTCTGTGTGTGTGTGTGTGTGTGTGTGAGAGTGAATCCTGTTTGCAAACCTCTGTTGTCAGTCTTTTTTATGTTATGTTATGAATAAGAGAAAGGGCATGTAATTTCTTATATTCTCTGTAAAGATAAGCGTGAGACGCTTTATTTGATTGCAATATATGCACAGCTTCACAGAGTTGAAGTGCACTGATGGAAGCGCTCGGAGCTCACGCCACACATCCCCTTATCTCCCAATTTGGATCTATTTCAGCGTCAGCATCTCTCTCAGCCTCATTGTTGCTCTGGCACCCCATGGGTCTAGTCTGATAACTGCGCTCCTTCCCACCATGGCTGAGAACCCACCAACAAGCTAACCCCACCGCAATCCACCGCCTAACCCACAACCCCCCTTGCCCCCACCCCATCCTACCCCACTCTTCAAACACCAGAAACCTGCCTGCCCGTGCCAGGAATTCCGATTTAGAAATTCCCCGCAAAGCCATTCCCGCTCGCGAGTAGAGAATGGGGCACATTACCGCTGAATGCTCACTCTTAGCTAAAGCGGAACAACAGAGACAATTACGAGCCCCCCTCCTCACGGCTGCCCCCTCCCCACCCTCTTCACTTAAGACATAATACCCAAATCGAATTAATTTGGAATTTTTCCTTACATTTGCACAACCAATCAGGGATGCATATTGCCCGTGCGTGCGCACATACACGCACGCACACACGCACGCACGCACGCACGCACACTTGCACACTTGGTCTTTTACGGGAGATCCCTTTCATCTGACTTATTTTTTTTCTTCAGGGAGAGAGTGAGTAAAAGAGGGAGAAACAGAGGAAATAGCAATGGATAGAAAGAGGAAGAGAGAGAGAGAGAGAATTAGCCAAAACTCTAAACTGGTTCTGTGTTTGAGTCTGTTTGAGTCTAGAAGCACTATGTCAGTGAGTCTCTTTCTCCCTCACTACCAACCACCCCCCAATTTCGCCTTTTCTCTGTGCCGTTATTTGCATACAGAAGCACATTGCCAGATGTTTATTTTTAGGATGCAGTTCAAGGACTTAACTCTGCTCTATACGTAAGGGAAGAGAGAGGGAGGCAGTGAGGGAATGAAAGAGGGAGAGAGTGAGTGAGCACAGGAGATAGGGAGGGAGGCAGAATGTGTTTCTTTATGCATGCAGATCTGGGCAGATTTGAGCCTTTTGTTTCTTGTGGAGTTTTAAGTGGTGGAGTGAATGAGCAGGTTGAAAATGTGCAGCCCTGTTTCTCATGATAACATCCAACAGTGTCTCCCCAGTTACACACACACACACACACACACACACACACACACACACACACACACACACACACACACACACACACACACACACACACACACACAGCCTGCAAAGAGGGGGGGATAAAAAAACAAAAAAGAAAGATCCGCGTAGGATCATGAATATTATCTGGCAAGGCCCCACACAAAAGCCAAGCACAACAAAAGCAACGTTGGAAGATGTGTTGGGAAGCAGACTCACACGATTGGTTGATTTCCTGTAATCCAAGCCTTTCATATTTCTAATCTTAGTCCAAGAGGAAAACGCATGTGGTGTGACTGTGGTAGCTCTCTGTGCCAGAGATGCAAGCACATGTAGGTACAGATCTACTCTGGAGGGCAAACCACACAGCCACACCGCTTGCCTACCTCAGTTACCATTTAACTAATTCACATAGAACGTACTGCATTAAGTGGTGTATATTTTCCATTACAAGAGACTGCAGTCTCACAGGATAAACATGTGCCTTATACTGTGTGTATGTTCTGTGGATAGACTTCCAAAGATTATTGGATACTATGTGGTTGTTATTGGCCACTATGGATTAATGTTCTGTTTAAGATTTCTGTAGGGTGTTCTGAGTGACTGGCAGTTTTTTTTGTATCTAGTATCTTAGTTGGCCAATAGTACCAACATAGTAGTAGGGTCAGGAGGGTCATAAGGCCTATTAAGATGGACCTTGGATCTTGATTGGTGTTCGGGTAAAGTATCCCGTTTCAGACGTGTTTCATATCCTAATTTCAATCTGCTTATTGTCCAGACTCACCTTTCCTCTTCTCTGTTTGCTAGCCCCCCACACGGGCCTGACCACAGCGGAGTACTACCACCAGATGGCACTACTTGCGGGACACCGTAGCCCGTATGCTGACATCATCCCGTCTGTGGCCTCCACTGCTGGAGCAGGAAGCAATGCGCTGCACATGGACTACCTGCAGGCTGTTGAGAGTGAGTGGCAGATGCAGTCCAGCAAAGACACTAATCAATATACCCTTTCCATTCATTCACCATTCACACATATACCCAATGAATCACTCATATATACCCAATATCATTTGTCTAATATAATTCAACTGCCTGCAGCATACCCAGCCATTATCCAAGTGACTCGTTAATGATGTTATGTAGCCCAGTTTATACTTACCGGTATTTGATCAGTTAATTAGTCATTATACATGCTCACTAACTTTGTCCACTCAATTAATGCAATGTGCTTGATGCACTCCTTCGCCCCAGCAAGTACACCCATTAACTGTTACAATGCACAAACAGCTGCTCAAAACTCCATGTAATCAAGTTAAAGTCGATGCCATCTACTAATGAATTGAATTGGAGTCACTTAGCACCTAAACAAGCTCATATGACCATAAACTGAGAGGCGAAACAGTACATGCCTGTGTGTGGCCCGTGTCCAGCCATCTCCACACTGCTGCGTCCCGTCCTCTCCTGTAGCTGTGCTGGAAGTGGGGCAGCAGACAGACAGGGAGCCAAAGGTAACCTTAAGATCCCCAGACTGGTGTTTGGTGCTGGAGCGACGCCGAGTATTTATGCTAATGAGTTATTTTAAAGTGTAAATAGGAAATTAAATGCACCCCCGATTCGCGGGAAGGTCGGACAGCGCACATTCTGCACCCTTTGATGAGGATGTATTTAGTCAGCTTTCATGGAAGCATCTGCGTTGAACACCCCACCCCCCACCCCCACCCGCCCTTCTCTCTCTCTCTCTCTTTCCCTCACTCTCTCTCTCTTGCACCGCAAACTAATTAAAACTAGCCAAACTTGCACCGGTATCAGAAAATTAATTGCTATTAAGTGGGAATTGGAATGTCCCACCATTCATCACTGTGCAAAATCCTTTCTTCTGTGTCAGTGTTTAAGATTAATAGACTGAAACAAAACAATTAGGGGCAGGAGTTTTTCAAATGGAGATGTTGGGGCTTCCTCACTTCAAATCGCCTGTGATCATTTCGGGTAATAACTCATCGTGTTTCAACAATGTGTGTTCCACGCCAGGAAAATTAACACTTTAAAGCTCCTTTTCATGATATGGAGATATAGACCATGGTAGAGACAGGCTAGAAGAAAGGGGCTGGAAAAAAGTGCTTATGAAGAGGCGTTCATATCAAGAGGCTTTTGTTAATAATGGGGCTTGGGCATCAGAAGCAGCCATAGACTAGAACGTACATCAGTGTAATTATGTTTGGAGAGGGGCTTGACTGATGAAAGAATGGACTTGTCCAGCATATTTGGTCTCTAATAGGCCATTGTCTCAGTACTTCAGCCTTAAATAAGCAGGTGTCAGTGCTTAATACTAATGAGAGGAGTGGGCAGTTAGTTGTTGCTTATGAGAAGTGATCGCATTTATGTGTTTACCACAAGTGAGATCACTTTTAGTTCACATTCCTCACAGCTCTGGGAATCAGCAGCCTAATCACAGTGCATTTCACGGAGTGCATTTTTACAGTCCAGGCTTTCACTTGGTGTTTGTTGGAGAGCACAGCATTTATTTAGATGTGGTGTCGCTTTTCAAGAGCAGTTTTTGGCCGCGGTTGGAGTGTCAGTTTGAGCCCACAGCCGCAGCCCTGGCCCCATGATGGCAGTGAATGAAGCAGCCTTGGTCTGCTTCCAGTAATCACGCCAGTAACTCTCATGCCATTGGTGAAAGCAGCAACTGTTACCTCGATGGTAATAATAACAAATCTCTTTGGTTAGGGAAGGCCCAGTTCCGTGACAAATCTTCGCTTAAAGCTTTTTTGGCCCCACTAGTTCCAATAAAGCGCCCAGCCAAGTGTGCAGTGTAATGTGATCTATTACAATTATCAGTAACATCACAATTATCATGACCATTAAGCAGTGTATTAGCATGACGAAAGGGGGTAATAGCTGTCCTCTTCGCATGTTATCTGCAGTGTGTGTGTGTGTGTGTGTGTGTGTGGTGGCAGGTTTAGTCTGTACCACTGTCCATCCAGTTTGTCTAGCCCTCCTCCCCCCTCTCCCTGTCCCATGGAATTAATGATGCTCTGCCTCAATATGCGTCCTGTTCATAAATCACTGAGATTGGGGGGGGGGGGGGGGGGTAGAGAGATTCTCTCTCTCTCTCTCTCTCTCTCTCTCTCTCTCTCACTCTCCCTCTCCCTCTCTCTCTCACTCTACTCTTTCTCCAATTTATCATGTGGCTGGGCATTAATAAACACAAACCCCACGAGGCCTTCCCGAAATGGTACACACACACACACACATACTCCACCCTCCCCACGTAGAGCCTGTGGATCAGAGTAGGGTGAGAGGTGAGATTTCCTGTGTAGAAGTGGCTAGACATAGACCGAGCACTGTCTCTCGCTGTCTCTCTCTGTCACTGTGTGTGGAAGTGTTGGTGAGAGAGACAGAGAGGCTCTGGCTGTATAAGACAAATCCTTTCAAAAATGGGAAATGGATATATTACAGCACATATTGTTATTTGAGTCTCTCTCGGTGTGTGTGTGTGAGAGAGAGAGAGACAGAGAGAGAAAGAGACAGCCTCTGGCTTCTGTTGCTTTCACCCTAGCCCGAGGCCCAAAGTAAAATAAGTCAAAGCTATAGTATAAGACACCGTTTCCAAGCTAGAGTGGTTACAATGCTGAAGAGGTGTTTTACTCCCTGGAGCCCATCATGCAACACACACACACACACACACACACACACACACACACACACACACACACACACACACATTTACACATACACACAACCGATTTACATGTGAATGACAGGCCCTGTAATCGCTGGATGTGTCAGATGAAGAAGGGGGTGTTGGAGAGGCGCTGCGTAATCTGGTTTTGTTTCCCTGCGTTACCAATATAAAAAAAGAAAAGCGAGAAAAAAAACACAGTCTGAAAAAAAATAACACTAACTGATGGAGTCCCAAAGTCATTGTGTCACTCCATGCTACAAAAGAGTAACATCCCCTCAGCGTCTTCTTCCGTCTCCTCCTCTCCTCTTCCGAGCGCTCCGCACCCTTTCTTGTTTGTGACATCCGCGAGTGAAAAGACAACAAAAGTCATTTCTTAATCTGTAGATGCCAGTCATTGTGCATGTGGTGAGGGCCTGTCTGTGTTGTTTTTGCCGCACTTGACTGAAAAGGCTTTTCAGAAAAAGAGGAAAGAAAGGAGGAAGAGGGAGAGAGAAAGAGAGAAAGAGAGAGAGAGAGAGAGAACAGCCCACAGTAATTCTCATTCTGTGCAATCACACATTTGAATAGGGAGCCAAATTGAACTTGATTAAATATTGCCTGGATGCAGCCAGAGTTCTGCCACTGCCTGAAAGGCTTGGTTGTGTGAGCTTGCTGTGAAGATGACACGTATGAAATGCAGCATTGACAATTGGAAATTGTTTTCTTTTTTTCCCAAATTCAGTTGATTTGGGTTGGGATTTTTTCCTTTCCATGAGAGTGTTTGCTTCTTCTCACTGAATTAAATCAATAACTTTTTTGGTTTGGTTCAACCTCAGTATTGGCGCAGAAAAACATCTAATTTTACGAACTAAGTGTATAATAATAAATAAAATATAGCAATACATTTTGATATCTGCACAAATTTGGACCTAACACATTGAATGAAAAAGAGAGGAACAAAATACATGGAATGCATTTGTAGTTCCATTGTGCATCTCAAATGTAGTTGTAATAAAAGGATCCATATCTCCTTCCAGTAATAATTTCCATTCTTTCCTTGCCACTCTCTCTCCGTCTCATCTCTCCTCTCCTAGGCTCTCGTTTCTCCAGTCCGCGGGTTCCACAGAGGCCCAGGAAGCGGGCCCTGCCCATCTCCCCGCTCTCTGACCCCAGCTTCGACCTGCAAACCATGATCCGCACCTCCCCCAACTCCCTGGTCACCATCCTCAACAACTCCCGCTCCAGCTCGTCCACCAGCGGCTCTTATGGACACCTCTCTGCTGGAGCCATCAGGTAAGAGACGCTCCAACAGTCCGAGCAACAGACTCCGACTTCCAGAGTAATGAACAGTCTCAGCTTTTCTTAATAGTGGCTTCTAATACTAAGAAATTACTTACGCTCTTAGGCAGGTCCACTCACTCACTCAAACCAAACATTTTAATTTAACACCATTTAAAAAAAATTGGTCTGGTTCCTAAAACCCACACTTTTTAAGTCCTTTTATTTTTTTTTACAAAAAGTGCCATTTATTTTGGTTTATTTTGAATAAATGTACAGCTGTGTAATTTGGATTTGTTTGGAAAATATTAATTCATGTAATTATTTTGTAGATTTATGTGAGTACAGTAAAGATAATTATACTGTACAATATAACAGAGGCAGTGTTACTTTATTTATTAAAACCATGTCTGGGAGTCAATGAGAAAAGTAGAAACATATAAGATGCAGTATGTTCTTCAAAATAGAGGCAAAGGATGCACCAGCAAACTAGGTGGATAGAAAGAGAGAGATCCACAGTGAAAGCATACGGAGTCAAGCAGCCACGGACGCACTGCAGCGAGTGATGAATGAATGTCCCGCTGCAGAATAAACGGGAGAACATGAAACGCGCTATTAGGAAGAAACGTGTGAACACACTTTCCCCCCTCCTCCTCCCTCTTCTCCGTCTCCTCCTCCTCTTTTCCGCTCTCGTCTCTCCCGCGCTCCCTTCACCCGACTGTCTGATAAGCATCACCTGATTAATGTGTTCGCCATCATCCGCGCAGAGAGCTTTACCCTAATGCCACCGCCGCACAATCCTTCACGTGGCCAACGAGGGGAGATGGGGGGGATGACAGATGAAAGGGCACTACTGAAGGGGATGGGGGAAGAGGGGATAGGAGGGGAGGTGTGAAAAATGAATAAATGAAGAAATTGACATTAGAAAAGGAGAGAAAAGTATCTCTTCCAGGGTATAGGTCAGTTCAATTTGAATGCAGCAGGGTCAGGTCGCCAAGTTAAAATTCACTCCATTAATTGAAAGTCTTTAAACTAACAAACAAAGTAAACTCTCGGCCGTTTCAATTAATTTTTTGCATCAATTTGTCCCTGTTATTAAGGTACGCATGGGAGGGAAATACATTGTCAGTAGCGACTGTTGTTGTGAATAGAGTCTGTTATAGTCCACTAAATCAACAAGCAAGACATTGAAATGTAATCAATACCAGAGTGCCAATTGATTTGCCTGATTGGATTGACCCTTACCTCTCTATTCTTCACCTTATCAGTTTCTGTATGCATTTACATATGCAAATGTTGGGAATATACTCTGAGGAAAATTTAACGTGTTTGGGAATATTTGCCTCTTTTCTGTTGCCATTGTTTTGTCATGTGGGAGTAATTATCCAAGATCCAACAGTTGTATTGGATTGTGAGTTGTGTTTGCTCCATGGATGCTGACAGTTCATGGCATTCGTGAGCCCTGTCATGGTGAAGGCCATGGCAGAAGAGCAGACAGCCATAATCACACTAGAGATTAAACCATTCTCACTGCTCTTAATGTAGATTGACTGTTTGAGAAAACTACTTTTTTAATGGCCAAGAGAAAACTAAAAAACAAAAGGGACTAGCTACTCAGAAACCCCCAACAGAGTTAAACAGTATATTAGCCGAATATTTTATAGACAAAACGAATATTGAATCGAACAGCCCTATGCCTTTGGGTATGCACTATGGGTCCCTCTGCCAGGTAGAAAAAAAAAAGTTTTTTTTGGCAGGATTCTGAAGGCTTGTCTCCATGTCAGACCTCCAGGGGTGGCCATATCCCTCTCTGAGGGAGGCAGCCATCTCCCAGCATCCTTGGTGGTGTGCGTCAAACCAGATCTTCCCAGCAAGGAGTCCACCGCACAAGCTCTCGTGTCGGAGAAGAGCACACTCTCTCTCCAGCTCTGCCGTCCCCACCCCTAAGCGATTGATCACTGATCCAGGGGGGCAAGGGGTGGAGGGGTGCGGGGTGCGGGGGGCTCCAGCTCCACATGAGCCGATCCATCATGGAGCCTCCCGGAGCCGACAGGGTCCCGAGATGGTCTCTGCGTGTGCCTCCGAAAAACTGATGAGTGATATGACACGTGGATGGGCTGGGGGTGCGATGCGCCCCATTGATTTCCGCTCGGCGAGTAATAAGGTCCGCAGACGCATGGGGGCAGCTTAGAGGAGCCGTCACCGGGGCAGGATGAATGGAGTCTCGGCCCGCAGCGGAGCGTCTGGTATCGAGCCAGGTGGAGCTGTGTTTAGTTAGGCCGCCCTCTCACTCTCCTCTCCCTCGGTGGGGAGCTACTCCTTGTTTCAGCGCAATGCTGGGGCCATAGCAGGCGTCTGCTCTGCTCTGCCCATCACTTTTTATGTCATATCCTTTCCTCCACTTTTTTCGTTGTCAGGGGTACTTCTTCTCTATGGTCTCTTTCTTTCTCTCATCCTCTCCACTTTTCTGGAGTTTTCTTTGTTTTTTTAAATTATTATTCTACTGTGATCTGTTATTTTTCCTTGGTGGATTTCTTTTTTACTTGACTAAGCCATCTATCAATGTAGTGCATCCAACCATGCTTGGTGAGTTTAGGCCCATTGGTCCAGATCATCAGCATGCAGGACTCCTGTAGTAGAAATGCACTAATGTGAGACACATTGAGAGTCACGGGTGAGGAGTTCAGCTGAAGAGACTCCACTGGTGAAGATGATGAAGCTCGCACACATAGTGAGTGTGATGTAGAGATATATCATACACACTGCAGCACGTTTCCTCACTAACAAGATGAATATCCTTTAGGAGAAGTTTGCCTGGTGTCCCCAGGCTCTGGGACCGTCACCGGCTTGCGTGTGGGACTGTCCTTAGGGACTTTGAGCAGAGCAGAATGATCCATTTGTTTACTAGTTTTCCTCCTCCTCCACCATAACTATCTCTCCACCTACTTCAAGTGCAGTTGTAGCTGTATGTAAAATCATTATTTATGTGCTGATGTAGTAAAAGTTACCTTACTTTTTATGCACGCAAGTACTTATAGAATATGATTTAGAATGATTTTGAGGGGTATATTGTATGATGCAACTACTTTAGAATGCAATTTAGAGGAGTATATTGTAGTTCCATGCTAATATGATTCAATGGTCTATGTAGTCAAAAAATCACAATTATATTTCCTGCCTCTGTATAAGATCATCATAAATGTACTCAGTAAATTCAGTTAGTAGTTTTAAGAGGGCCAAATATATGATTCATTGAGAAGAGATGAAGAGAAAAAATGAAATACTTAGCCTTTCCAGATTTTATTTCTGGAACCAGCTCTTTCAACTTCTTTTTGTACTTTGTTTTACAGACCTCGACATTATTATGTGGTTAATATTTCTGCTCTTGTAATTTTTCTCTCTGTCTCATTCCTTTCCTCTGCACCCCTCCGCCTCCTCCTCCCGTCTCCTCCAGCCCTGCCCTGAGTTTCGCCTACCCACCCACCCCGGTGGCGCTGCAGATGCACCAGCAGCTGATTGGCCGGCAGCCAGGCCTTGTGAGCTCGGCGTTCGGGCACAGCCCACCCCTCATCCACCACTCTCCAGCCTTCGCCACCCAGCGCCCGGTGCCTGGCATCCCCTCCGCCGGCTTGGCACCCACCGAAAGATCCGTGGTCTCCAGCGAAGCCCAGGTAAGCCTGGTCCAACGCAGCCTGGCATCACATGCATGCGGCTTAGGCCTACTGTCAGCACAGCAGGATAAACAGGAGGGGAGGTGTTGTTTCACTGTAGGTAGCCCTCCCTGGAAGAGAAGAGTGGCCCCTCATGGGAGATTACAAACAAACACACACGCATACAGAGACTCACACATTTGCTGTTTGTCCCAATGTGGTTATTTTCGCCTGGACCTCCAAGGAGACGACACGGGGCCTTGTTAGCAACCAAATCCCAGCGCTGACACCATTAATCACAGCAGAGCAAATGAGCAGCAACAGAGATATTTACCGGATGGTTCCCTCTGAGGGATGGCCTCTGGGAGCGCCCTGTTTCTCCTCCATCCCTCGCCGCTGCGTGGGGTGCCTAATAGAGCATATCCACCGCTAAATTATCCCCCTTTCGCTTTATATCGAAACCTCCCCGCCCCCCCAATATCATATCCACCACCAAATTATCTCAGTGTTTTGCTTATATTGAGCCCCCACCACCACCAACACCACCAAAAACAAATAAACCATATCCAGTAACTTAGTTCAAGTTCAAGTTCAAGTTTCACTTTATTTAGTGTGCAGCAGGATGTCTAAAACACAAACACAGAAAAAGCACCGCCAGATGCCAACAACATTGCCAACACAACACAGGACACACAACAACAACACAGGACACACAACAACACTCCTTAGCACCCTTTTTGTAGATATCGACTCCCTTCGTGCGATATGGGCCTTTAGTGTTAGATCTGGCTGAGGATCTGCTTCCTCGTCTGATGGTGAACGTGTTGTTGTAAGAGGTTTCTTTTGTAGACCGCGGCCGGCGGATCGTCAATCGCTCTGCTCAAACCATTACAGTGCTCTATCCTAACCTCTCCACGGCATCATCCATTTCAGACAGAGTTCCCCCCATAGACAGCGTGCTTTAATAGAAGTACAACACAGGGCATTTGTCTGGAGAGGTGGTCGTAAAAGAACAATTAAAGCGGAGGGATGAGGAGCCGGGAGCATCGCTCACCGTGACAGATGTGGTAAAAAGGAAGAGGCTGAACACTTTTCTGGTCCCCAGCAAAAAGCACATCGAGTAGAATTGTTCATAACACAAAGTAAAGGTGTTGGTACTCATGGCTTCTTGTAGACTCTTTGGTCCTGTACCAAGTTTATTCCATTTTTAAAAGAATGGAATGCTTGGATAAGATCAGTTTGAATTCGTAATAGTATCCAGAACTCAGCAGTTCATTACATTTTCTCCATGCTCCTCCAGTTTGAAAATCAGTTTCTTATCTGCGCCAGAATCTGAGTAGAACAATCCTTGTTCCCATCTCCTCATATACTGGTGCCAGAAACACTCCTAAGTCCTCCCAGACACCTGGGGGACCATATATAGTCTCAGGAGTTTTAGAACCAAAGAATAGAGGAAGCTCAGATTGTATGAGCATATGTGTGTGTGTGGGCATGTGTGTGTGTGCAATTGTGTGTGTGTGTGCGTGTGTGTGCGTGCGTGCGTGTGTGTGTGTGTATGTGTGCGCGCGTGTGTGTGTGTGTGTGTGTGTACGAATGGTATGTGTAGGAAATAGAGACACGCTGGGAGGTGTTCTGTGGCTACACAGAGAATGCACAGTGCGGATAAATATCAGAGTAGGAGAGATGTTCTGCACAATGGCTGCCAGTTGGCAAGGCAACCTGTTCTTCAGAGCCAAGGAATTCTGCTTCTTTTTCCAGGGAATGTTACTTCTCTCCCTCTCTCTTTCTCACTGTTTATTTTTTTTTCCTGGACTTTCTGGCCGGGAACAGGGAACTTCCCTTGGCAGTGCGAGGGAAAGAGAGCGAGTGTAGCAGGTCACGGCTGTAAAAAGGTCAATGGAGGTCAAACTGGGGGAATAAAATAGTCAAGCCTGCGGAATGAAGGCGTTCGGCTGAATGAATGAAAATGTGCTGACAGACAGTACACAGATCATTGTGTATTGGGGAGCTTGAGCTTGACTGGATGTTCTGTAACTGAGAGGAGACAGTGGTCATTCATAGACCACTCACCATAATACTATAACGACTACCTCATCATTCACTGTACTATTATACCTCTGCTATCTCATCAGACGCTTGTGCAATTCAATATCTTCACTTCAGTTGATATCCGTATTACGACCTATTTCCATATCATGCCATTTAGCAATCTAGAAATTTGATTTTTAAAACCATGCCATTTAATAGGGTTAAGGATTAACAGGGTTATTTTCCCAGATATGCGGTCTGTTATTGCGGTCTCAAATGGAAAATTATAGCTTCCACATCAAACCACCACAGCAAAAACAGTCTATAATCTAAGAGGGTAAATATTTCAGTGAAGTCTTGAAGTACCTCTCCTGACCTTATCCATCTGTATTGTGTGTCCCCCTTGCAGAGTAAGCCCACCAGTGAGTCTGCCGTGAGCAGCACAGGAGACCCCATGCACCACAAGCGCTCCAAACTCAAGCCCGATGAGGACCCAGCCAGCCCAGGAGCGGGCAGCGTCCAGGTGAGCTGGAGTCCTGTTTGCACTCCCCTGCCTTCCCCTGTAAACACACTCATTTCCTCCAGTTCTCTCTGTGTTAGCTCTCATCATTTGAACACCCACACTACAGAAGGATTCAAAGTATTAGTGGGCCGCAAACAAGCTTGTTAGAACATAATCCACTCTTGACTAATACTTTATCCTAAAGATGTACCCACACAGATATAGAGCATGACACCACCTACACATACTTTATGCATAAATACACACTTTCTCTCATAGATACACATACGCACATAAGCACACACTCAGACACACACACATACACACACTCACACACACTCACACTCACACACACACACAGACTCGCACACAAATAAACACGGTCACACACATGCACAAATAGATGCAGACACACACAGTGCTGCCCCAGGGCCAATTATGTGACGTTCTATAAGACTATTTGTTTGCTCGTTTCATTCTGGCGGCTTGTTGTTGCTGCTGCCGCACAGGCGATAAGCCCCATTGATCTTAGGAGCACGAGGAGGAAATTGTTTTCCTTTTAATCAGATGCCTAAGTGAATGAGGAAGGCAGAAAAATGAAAGCGAAATTAGGCTGCAGATTGTTCCATGGGGCCTCGCTGTGTGTTCGCTGCTCATTGCTAGAGTGGGGTGGCACACCGCAGGCAAACCGCCTCCTGCTCCAGGCTTAGTGTCAGTAGGGACTGATTGTCAATCCTGCCAGCCCCTCGTATTTTGTGGCAATCATTTACCTCGTATCCGTTATTTTCCCCTAACCTTTTATCAATGCATTCCGTCTCTCTCTGTTCTTCGCTCGCCTTTCTTTCCTGATATGTTAAGATGAGAGATTTATACACTTAAGCTATTTTCAAAGGTATCCAATGTGATCTCTCCCTTTTTCCAGAGCTCTCTTAGTAGCTCTGTCCGCTCAAACTCCTTCAGTCTGAATTTAGCTCCACAGGTTCTCCCTCAGCCAAAGTCCAGCCAAAGCCATCCTATATAATGACAGCCAGTGTATGTCCTCCACGGTAGCGGCCCGTGCTAATTACAGCTCTGTGTAGCAGTGGGGGCCCAAGAGCTCCCTCAGCAGCGGCTTGGCCCTGCCCTGCTCAGCCCCACAGTATTTCATCCTGACAGTGAAGTATGGGAGAAGTGCACTGAAACAACCAGGAAGAGGAAGTGTGAGTGGGCGAGCGGGGATCCGAGGGAAGAGGTGGGGGTGGGGTGGGGGGGGGGGTGGGGGCGTGATTCCTCGACTGTTCACCAAAGACCAGCTATATATTTAACTACACAAGAGGAGGGTTTGTACGTTATGGAGGGGACTTTCCCACCAGGTTTTCGTGGTATGAGACCTTGAGGCTAGCTTTAGGGCGTCCAGAACTGTGACTGGAATGGCATTAAAGTTGTTTCACCTCTGCTGCCTTCAAGACGGCGGAGTTCAGCGAGCAGTCCGAAGCCATGACTGTGTTTTCATTTCCAAGCTGTTCACACTCCCGGAGAAGTCAAGATAAACAGTCCGTTGCTGTGTTATTGGTGGACGTTTTGGAACAGTTTTAATAATTTCCCTGTATAAAGGCAAAAAAAAACAAACCTTTCCATTGTTTATCAGTTCCTTTGCAGGATGACTAGTCGCAGCTCAATTGCTTGAACTTGAAACACTGAGGATCACTCTGTTTAATCAGAAACATATTTTTCTTGGTCGTCCGAGTGATGGTTGATATTTTCTACACACAATGCCTTTGATTTCTTGGATGTCTCTTCTTCCTGCTCTGGTTTCCTCAAACTTAAGTTGTCCTTTGGCACATTTGTAATGTCAAGTCATCACCAGAATTTAAAACAAAGCGATGCCTATTAAGTCTGACTGTGTCCATCTTTGGCCAGTCAACAGTCATTATTTCATTTACTTTTTTCGACATTGTAGAGCACATGAAGCATTTGTCATTAGCACAGGCATGGCTGTAGTAAGTGAAGTTCAGATAAGGCTTTTAATTCTGCGCTTCACTCAGCAGTGATCTTGAGACATGCGGCCTGTTCACCCATCATATGACGTTGCAGCAACTCCTCTTCAACAGCTCCCTCTTGTCAGAACCAAACACGTCAGGCATCACGACTCTCAGAGGCGAGTTTCAGAGCTCACCTCCCTCTCCCTCTCTCTCCCTCTTTTTCCCCATCGGCCCACGCTGATGTTAGGACCAGCCGGATGGAATGACCCTGGTGAAGGAGGAGGGGGACAAGGACGAGGGCAAGCAGGAGC